>NC_081421.1:106054162-106354162 GCF_949786415.1 Peromyscus eremicus | reverse complement strand
ATTATTATGTAGACTAATGAAATCAGAAGACAGCTGTTGGAGAGACTGGCAGATATTAGGAGTTGCTAAATAAAGGCTCCATGTTTCTTGAAGGGATAAAAAGATCAAATAAGAATATAACATATCAGTAAGAAGCAGCTGTACTACCTATTTAGAAAGAATTACCTTCCCCTGAACTGCTTCTCTTGAAACTTGGCACACACATGGGTTAGTTAACAGGGAGAGAGCTAAACCCATTTCCTACTGACAAGCTATTTTTCTTTAAAAACCTAAAAGATCTAAGAAGCCGAGGAGGCCACTCTACCTTTTTCCAATCCAGAAAAGATCCTGAAAGCTCTCACAAGGTCTAATTCACTTCCTTAGGTTAAAATCTCACAAAAGGACTGCAATAAACACCACATACCCCACCTATTTCCTGAAGTCTTTTTAGGCAGCACGGCAAAAATTATTTGTGTACTAAGCAAAACCCTAGCAACCAGTGGCTAGATTACTGGATAGGGCAACAGGCATGACCATTACTAAATTATTTTTATTTTTTGTGTATAAGTGTTTGCCTGAATGCACATGCATGTGTTTGTCCAAGGAGGCCAGAAGAGGAGATCGGATGCCCTGGAACTGGTGCTACAGTTAGGAGCTACAATGTGGGTGCCGAGAACTGAATCCTCATCTTCTAAAGAACAGCCAGTGCTCTTAACTGCCACTGATCCATCTCTCTAGTCCCCAAGTTTTTATTCTGGTAAAATTTCTGAGATATTGCTAAGAGAAAGTCCACAGAGTTTAAGAGGATCCTTACTCCAACAATTATGGGATAGAGGATCTCTTTGACAGTTCACTACTGAAAACTTGAAATGGCTGACAGCAAGACCTACACCTAAACAATATTGTACGTTTTTTGTTTTTTTTCTTCCATTTTTGTGCCTCTACTGTCTTATTT
The DNA here is from genome assembly GCF_949786415.1 of Peromyscus eremicus. NCBI lineage: Eukaryota > Metazoa > Chordata > Mammalia > Rodentia > Cricetidae > Peromyscus > Peromyscus eremicus. Next base: position 106,353,228 of record NC_081421.1, on the reverse strand, counting down.
TGGCTGGTAATGGGCTGTATGTACCAGCAGTAAAGTAACAAAAGACTACAGTAACAGCTGGCCAATGCATTAAAAACACTCAAAGACCTAAAGAAATAATATTGGGGAAAAAAAACATGAAATGATCTGTCAGAGAGCTAAGTGGAAATATAAGATTGTGAATAATGAAGCTGTACAACTACATCAGATAAGCCTCTAGTTAAGATTCCATGCCTCTATCATAGTTTACCTCAAACCTATGAACTTATTTTTCATGATAAACATTACCTGTCACATCAACACAGTACTATGAAAGTGAAGTTTCTACTAGTAACTCTAATATTAAGGCCTAACTCCATAAACCTATTCAACTTTGCAGAGTTCTGCTATAATCTGAAAGGCCTGTCAAATTTTAATTCATACAGAGGCAAGGCCAAGTTCATGAATTACATCCCTAAATACAGTACATTACTAGTGCACCACCATGTTATAGTATCAGTTGTCCCAATCTGACTCTATCTTGTATTTTAGTACATAACAAAAGGTAGTAACAGATTTCCTATCAGAATCTTTACTATTTTTCAAACTTAATTTCCTATATTTTACTTGGAGTTCACTTTTCCGAAATTCAATCTGACTTGACTTACAATGGAATCAAAATAGCCCTTTCTGCACACCTATTCTGAATAACATTACTTCTGAGATGACACAAGGCAGGAAGCAGAAATAGAAAAACCTCCTAAGTGTTGAGATTAAAAATCTTACCCCAATTGCCCATTACAACAACTGCCGCAACTTGAATTTCTTATTTAACTAAAATGTCAAAGAAACAAGGTTCTCAGAAATTTATGGTTACTAGAATTATTTCCAGAAGATACTTGGCAAAAGATTATGATCTGAACAAACTTCACAGAACTGTAGACATAAAGAATCAAAAGGAATCATCAATTTAGCTGGCATAGTCCAGGTAGGAGGATGAAGTTTGAGAAAGGCCAGAACACAGACTATTTCAAAAAACCCAAACCCAAAGCACCACAACAAAACCCACCCCTTTTAAACTCAGTTTGTAACCTTTCCTGAGGAAACCTAGTTTCCTTTATCCTAAGGATTACAAGGTGGGTTCTGTACACTATGCTGCCTTACATCACTGACAAGGCATTAGCTTCCTGTTTAGTTCTAATTATAGGTGACACAAGTATGCTTGTTTATTAGACAAGGTGCTAAGAATGGCTTGAGTGAATAATACTACAATTTTCCTTCCTTAGATCACCCTTGAAGGTAAGTCACTTAGGATTATTCAAAGTTAGGCCCAGTGACATGCAGAAGTAGTCCTACTAAGTCTCTATCTCAGAAAGAGAAAAATCTTTTTGTAAGTAGTATTGGAACAGACCAAAAGAAAGCTTTAATCCATGAAAGCAAATCAGGCATTTCACAGATATGAAAAATAAAGTTAGCAGCAACCCAGTGGTAGTAAATACTCAGTCATTAGGATTAAAGTTAATGTGAATAAGCATTTCCATCCTGAAACATCTAACCAAAAATACTAAATCACAACTGAGAACTTAAATAGGACAAAATCAGCCACAAAGTTACCCCGAAAGGTCCCTAGAAGATAAAATCGGATGCTTAGGTATAAAAATATAAACTTTTCCCCTTCCCACCCCACATAACAAGCCTGAGGACAATTTGTTTTGTATTGAGACAGGATACATGGCTACATTGCCAAAGCCACCTCCAATTTGTATTGCCATACCTTAGTCCACAGAATGTAGACTACAGGCACGTACTACCCTAGCTGCCCGAGGAATTTTAAGAATACATGCTACAAGGCAAACAGGCTATAAACCAAGATATTAAATGTACTCAACATTACTAAAGTCTGAATTAAGATCACTGTCATAGCAGCAAGCTCCTAAAACCCCCATTATGATACCAAATAGCAAAGAATTTTGATAAACCTTGGAAAATAAGTTATACAAAGCGATAAACACATGAATGTGTTTAATGCTTATTATTTTTCCAAGCAAAGCAGATTCTCATGAATGATGGATGGCCTTCCTGAGTTTTTATCCACTGGTAACACATTACACAATTACAACCCCAGTGAAGCACTGATGAAATTAACCCCCAGAGGTTTCTAACTAAGACCAAGTTTAGAATCCCTTAATGAATGTCTTCAAAATCACGTCTTTCTAAAGTTGATTTAGTAAGATCTCACACTGATGTATTCTTTAAAAAGCCAGAATTTTCTGAAATAAAAATGTCCTGTCAAAACTTACCTACACAACAGCTCTTGTATACAGCAATAGAAATTTCTATTAAGAACCACAATGCAGCTGGGTTTGGTGGCACACATCTGTAATCCCAGCAGGGAGACAGAGGCAGGATTGCTCTAAGTTTGAGGCCAATGCTATAAGTCAAACCCAACTTCAAAAAGCAAAACACAAAAATAAAAACATGAATAAAATCTGCACAATCAAGCTGGGCATACTGGCCCAGCCCTCTAATCATCATAATCTAGCACTCAGGAGGCTGAGACAGAAGTGCCTTATTCCAGATCAACCTTTTTGTGACACCCTGCCTCAAAATTTAAGCTGGAACATTTTTAATCAACATTAAAAAGCTCATATGGCTCATATTGCATAAAGGCGCTTGCTTAGAAAGCAAACCATCTGAGCTCAATCTCCAGAACCTATGCTAAAGGTAGGAGACACAAACCTGACCCCAGAGGTGCTCGTGACTTCCACCCTACAAAGTGCTTCCCCTCACTAATAGCATCCCAAGAACTCAAAAATAAAAAAAAAACCCTGAGAATTGATTTGAATGTTAACAGGCACTTGAACCCAGGAAGCAACAAACATGTAAAGCTTGACAATGTAGTTACAGATAGCTTTCTCCAGCGCTGAATAATTCAACTTAACCTTTATGAGCATAACAAAAATGGAATTTAAGACAGCAGATAAGCATGAGAAAAGATAAGCCTCAAAGAAAAAAAAAAAAAAAAAAAACAAACCCAAAACAAATCAAAAATACCACCACACAGGACAAACCTATCAGCCTGCATAGCTTGAACCACTACTTTGTGTAGTTTAAGACAATCCCAGCACTTAACCAACACACAGCAGTTTCTAGCCCATAATGAAAACTACCTAAGAATTAAATATATTCCAGTCTTAATTTACAAATTAGCTTTAACATAAAAATCAGACTAAATCCTCATTATTTCTATGAGGTAGAAATCAGCATATCTTAGAAAAAAACATTTAGTAGGAATTGAAATGGTTCAAAAGACACATCTTTTTTAGTGTTTCTGGAGATGAACTACCTTATCAGAAACCCATTCTCACTAGTTGTGTGACTGAACAAGTCAAAAGTCAACTTCTGTGTCTGTTACCTCATCCATAAAATGGGAGTATCTCACATGGCTGTTTTGAGGCCTACTACGCAGAGACCCTATGCTAGGTATTAGCTACCACAGAAACCTGAGTGGTATAAAAATGCAGTGGTTACCAGAGCAGAGAACTAGAAGGCCTGGGTTGTAGCCTCAACTCTGCTACATCAACAGCTGGATGAGGTTTTTGTTTCTTTTTTAAATTTAACAGTGACTTAATTCTTACTTCATAGTGAAGATGTCAACTGCACCTAATTTTCCACATTTGTTGTAATAAAAAAAAATTACAAATTATTGTTTAAAAGTTATGAAACATTGCAAATACTTTTAAACAAAATTTTTGGCTTAGTTTATGTTTAGCTCTTTAATGTAAGTTCTGAAAGTTCCCCAAATATCTAACAGTCATTTTTTGCTTTAGAGCAGCAAAATTTCTTAAAGCTCCCAAAAGAGATTTGAAATTCAGCTTTTAAAATGCCTGTTTAACAAGACCACACTAGAATTTGGTCCAAATAACAAATACAACAAGAGAGTAAGTGTAAGGTTATCTGGTCTAAAAAACTGACTAAACAAAAACATTTCCATTATCTATGGAAAATTAAAAAAAAAAAAACACCCAACAACTTGCTCCAATTGATTACTAAAGCTTACAGTGGTATAATACAAATTCTAATAAAATACAGAGAACTATAGGCATGTTAACACTTGTTGGGGGAAATCACAAGAATTCAAAACAGGGAGCAATAAAAACAACGAGACAATGGCTAACTGGCTCCTTAATTTTAGAGAAATGATGCCTTAAGAAAAAAAAAAAAAAAAGGCATCCTCTTTCTGAACTTTCAAAAACTATGCCTGCATCTGGGTGCCATTTTAGAAAAAGTCTCATGATTCTGACAATATATTGGGGGCATCAAACAGGTAAGTTGGAAATATTCTACAGGTTGAATCAGTGATGTGGCATATAAATAGTTCTCTAATGTAGAAAGTTTACATATCAACACATAATTCTTCAAACTTAAAAGATTTGCTTTCTCTTGTTATTCCAGTATCTAGAAAAATTCCTGGTGTCAATTAGGCACACGGATAAACTTGCTTGATTCTAACTCAAGTGTTTTCACTACAAATGTTCACAACTTAACCTACTGCCTCTAGAGCTTTTAAGTCATTAAAATGGTGCCAGAGCAGCTGGGCATCACCTGTAAAACAAAAAGAACCTGTAAGGCCTTCCGTTAAAGTGTTTTACATTTATAAAAGAAATCTAAGGATCTGAATTATTTTCATTTGTACTGAATGTTATGGTCTCCGTATTAAGTATGCTGCAAAGCACAATAATCCATCTCTAATGTGAGATTCACCCTCAAAATTGCCAGTTAATTATTCTAAAGTTACCTATTCAAAGTCTTGAGTCCTAAGGTTTTCTCTCCTTTGCATTATCATCAAGAATACAAACAGTTCAGTTAGTGTTTTGCATAAAACTACAATGATTACACAGTGACGTCCTAAAAATCCCAAGATTTCAGCATCTGTATATTCAGGTAAGATTTTAACTTTCATGAAACTCTAGCCTTGCCAATTAAACCTAGCAAGTTATACATATTAAATAACTAGAAATAAAGTAGCACCAGACAGATCTACTGTAGTCAATCCAGATCAGGGCCCTTCTTTCCAGAGTCTAAACACTATCCTACAAGAGCCCAAGTTTCTAACGCCAAACCTTCCTATTTTGTCTTCTATTAAGATGAGTTTATTCCACGACATTTTTTTCAAGTTAGCTGTAAATACTCCACCCTCTCGATTGTGCAAGAACCAAATACACCACACACACACAAATTAAGAGAAATTCAGTCTGAGAGTTTGAATTTAGGTTAAGTCTTGGAAGCAGAGGATCTTAGAACTCCCTACAACCAGATAAACGGTTAACGCTTAACAGAGAACATTTTTCGTATTAATAGAAAAGGAGATGCCAGAAAAAACCCGAAGCAGTTAAAGCAGCCGCCATCTTAAAATGCGGGATAGAAGTTAGAGCAAGAAAATGAGACTAAACCACCCGAGGTGGTGGTTCTGCTCACATTATACCTCTGAAAAAAACCTTAGCTTCTTTCCAACTTAAACCGACAACTTATCAAATTATACTGGCCTGCTGAAACAAGCCTCCGTAAGGGTTCTAAGCAAAACAGTCGGTCCATCCAGTCTTCCTGCACTGTCAAACACCCCCACCCCCACCCCCCAGGGAGCTCTCTGAAGGCATTTACATCAGTTCCCGGTGCCTCAGATAAATAGCTTCGGGTGAAAGCTGCGACCACACAATACAGGAAGTGGCAACAGTGCCACCTCCTCCCAACCCCACTTGGTCTTGTGTAACTGCCCAGATTGGGTTAGGCTTCTGGGCAGACTTCGTCACTACCTTTTAGCAAACCGAGGTATGTTTATAATACCCTGACCCTCAGTAAATAAAAGTTCGGAACAAAACGTTTTCTCTCTCATCTGTTTCGTTCCTTTCTTCCTAGAAGGTCTATAGCCACAGTACAGCTAAATAAGTTTTGAAGAACCAAGAATAGGAAGCAGTACTATGACATCTGCCCGAGGGCCTCTACACAATTCCACTTCCCAAACCGGACTAACTCTTCATGAGGCCGAAAACCGAGGCGCCTAGAAGCCACGCTCCCTCGCCCAGATTCTAGTAAAATTCAGTCTAACATTTCGCTTGCCAAAAGCACTCAGTTCCCCCAACTTAAAGCTCATTTCATAAAGAACACCCGCGTTCGAGGCAGCCCAGCCCGAGAAAAGGTACTTCAGAATTGTGTCCCATTCCCACACTTTTCTCTGGGGCCGAGCCTTCCTTTCTTCCCATGACCCCGTCCATACCATTCAGCCCCAACAGTTTACCTTATTAATCCGTTTCAGCGCCATAGTCTGTGCTTTTCGCCGGGCTCCTCACTATCCCGATGTGTACTCAAAGGTCCGGCCAAAAGTCTTGATCAGCCCGGCGGCGAGGAAGGATTGTCTCTTCTCACACCGGCTCTGCCAGACACAGGCGCCTTTTGCAAAAACGGAGCAGGTCAGCCACTCGCCCAGGCCTCGGAGAAAAACCCTGCCGATTCCAGCGCCCGGAAAACCGTCGCGATCCGGGCAGGGCGGGGTAGGTAGCAAAGCCACCAACTACTTCTCTCCGCGGTTCGCCCCGAGAGGGCGAGGGTGACGGGAAGAGCCGAGAAGAGGAGGTTACAAGTTTAACTTCCCGGCCTCTTGAAAAGGAAGAGCGAGCCCCGGGTGGGAGAGGAAGAGGCGGAGGAGAAAGGGGTGGGTGCGGGGCAGGGTCCAGAGCCGGGCAGAGGAGGAGCCGGGGCCTAGTCGGCGCTAGGCCGGCGTCACTAGGGCAAAGAAAGGCAAAGGGGGAGGGGAGCGGCAGGCTCCGGACCGGCGCCGGGCCCCTCTCGGTTCCTGCTCCAAAGGTCGGCGGGCGGGCGGGCGGGCGGGCCGAAGGCAATGGGACTCGCGGGTGCCGCCGTCCCCCGCAGCTAGGGCTGGTTCTGGGTCGCCCCCGACACCACCGCCTCACTCCCCGCCTCACAGCGCGCTGCTACGTGCGCGCGCCCAGCCGCCTCCTCCTCCTCCTCCTCCACCACGCGCCCGGCGGCCGCGAAGCTCCGGCTCCGGCGCGAGGACGCGCCCATGTCCCCCCCCCCCGCACCGCACCCCCAGGTCCCCCAGCCTCCAGCCGGGGCCCGGGCCTCGCCGCCCGCCCGCCCGCCCGGCCGCCCGGCCTCCCCACCCCACCCCACCCAGCCCAGCCTCTCGGGCTGGCCCCCTCGGGCCGCCCCCCCCCCAGCCCCCGGGGCGCCGCGCCGGGCCCCGGCCGGTCGCCCTCCCCTCTTCCCGAGCTGTCCACACCCACGCGTACACACAAGAGGGGCCGGGGCCTCCTCCCCGCGCGGCAGCTGGTGCCTCCCCGGCCCTACGGGGCTCACGCGCACGGCACAGCCACAAGATGTCCGCTCTGACGGAACTACTGCCAGCTGCCACGCTCCGCCCCTCCCCCTCCCCCCCACCGCCCGCCCGCCTATTCACCGCCGCGTATCCGTCCGCCAACGCCGCCGTCGCGAGCGCGGGGCGAGCCGAGGGGGTGGTTGGCAGGGAGCGGCTTGCTGCCCGGGGCCAGGCCGAGCGGACGCGCCACCCTCTCTCTGCCGTCCTCCGGGCGGAACGGCACCGTCTTAACTAAACCGATCGGAGGTCGGACCGGGAGGGCGGGGGACGGAGGCGGGTCATGGGCTGCGGCGGGGGGGGGGGGGGTTGGGGGAGGGAGGGTGGGTGGGTAGACGAGTGGCGGAAACCCTGAGACTCAGAGAAGCATCGAGAACCGGAAGGAGACCTTAGGAGGAAGGTAATGGCAGCGGCAGCTGCGCGGTGGAGGCCCCCACGCCCCTCCCTCCAGCGGCCCCCGGTTTCCTCACTTGGCAATGGATGGAGGCGGCGGATCTCGCGAGAACCTCGTGGCCGGCTAACCGGAGCTCCGGGGCTGCAATGACTTAAGGGCAGTTTTGTGCTCTCTTCCTGGCTGGGGCCCGCCCCCAAATCCGCAAGGTATCGCGAGATGCGCCGGGAACCCCAGGTTCTCGCTGGGCGGGCCTTGGGCGGAAAGCACCGCCCCTGAGTGCTTATGCTGGTGGGCGGGAGAGGAAATGGAATTCCCCAGGCTGGCCGGCGCGCGCGCTGACACGGCCCTCTCTCGGGCCGGCGTCCAATCGGGAATGGGCTGTGGGCGGGGCCGCCGGCCGGAGCGGGTTCCTGGTTTCCGGTGGCCCAGGTGATGGAGATTTCGTCCCGTGCTCCACCGAGAGGGTTGAGCAGCGGGAGGAGGCTCCCCTCAAATTAGGAACGGTAATTTAAAACAGGCCCAGGCTGAGTGCCGATAGCACCGCCACGTGCGGGGTGCTGTGCGTTGCAAACCCTCAGGGCCCAATCTGGGCCGCGGCCTGCAGGGGCCTGCGTTGGCATAGCCTTAACAATGCAGCTTAAATTGTGATCGGATTGCATAGGGCCTTGGTCCCCCGACGTCAGGCAAACTTAGGTGTGGAGCCTTAGAATCTTCTCTCTCCCGTTGCTGGCTCAGTTTTTGAACCCCAAAGTGGCAAAACATTAGGGAATCAGCCTGGATTAAATTCAGTGGGTGAGAGCTCTAAGTGTTTTTAATCTGTCGTGCTTAAGGTGTAGAGGGCCGTTTGTCATCTACTATATCCTTTGGTTAAAAACTAAGACTTTAATTTTTTGAAAGGCATTTAAAGGCAGAACGGATCAACCTGCTTTAGGGTTTTCTAACACCCATGAATAACCCCACTTAAAGTGGAAATCCTTAAGGACTACATGGAAAAAAGTTGAATTTTGAAAACCTGTTGCAGACAATAGTCCCTAATTAAAATGATAAAAGTGACGAAGGATCTAAGAATGAGGGTATATATCGTGTGTATACGTACACATATATAGCTGCATATATACATAAAAAGTGATGAAGGATCTAAGAATGAGGGTATATATCGTGTGTATACGAACACATATATAGCTGCATATATACGTATATATATAAAATGTCACTAGAGCAATTAGTGGGATACAGCTGCTTCAACTAGTGCCCATAGGAATCACCTGTAGTTTAGTTTAAACTGCTGATTTTGATTTAGTAAGCCCGAGTAGGAGCCCAAGATGATACATTTACAACAAGCTCCCAAGTGATAGAGATTATTTGAACCATTTCTGAGTACTTACTTCATGCTCTCCTGGCCACCTCTGACACTTCCTCCTCCCTGAAAACAACCCATTGTTCTCTTCAGGCTAACAAGTTAAGGAGAAGCAAAGCATTAGGCGCGGGGTGGAGGGAGAAACCCAGATGGGAGTTCTCCTGACTGCTTTTTTCTATTTAGGATACTGGTCTGGTTCCACATCTTACAGCTTTGTTTCTTCCCCACCAAGCTAGATGAGTAATGCCTGCCCTCTCTCAGAGTTGCTGTGTTTCAGATGTCATAATGTGAAAAGGACACTGTACAGGTTATGTCAGTGTTTACTCTTTTATGATAACATACAAATAATGGGTCTCCCTGTGACAGTGTCACATACATATATGTCAGACATTGTTCTTGTTACCCCCTCCCTACACACACTGCTACTACTCCTTGCTATCAGCCACAGCTCAGACATTTAACTGAACTAATACGTGACTGTGAATATGAATTATATTGAAGTAATAATATAAATATATAGAGAGATTATACTTAGGAAAATTATGTACCAGGCACTGTTATTTTTACAAATAAGCACTTTCTTACAAATGAGGAAACTAGGACACAGATTGTTTTTATACCAAGGGGACAGACCAATTGAGTGGCAGAAGCGGAATTTGAATGCAGCTGTTTAACTGCAGAGTATTTACTGAATGCAGTTTTATAGAACAAGTTTTAGATTTGTGTTTTTAATTGACATCTGAATCTGACTTTTTTCCCATTTGTTTTGTACTTTCAGAAGCCGGGGTGCAATGACTGGTGGGAAACACTGGACCCTACCAATCAGGAACTCTCAACATATAGGGAGGACAATGAAGAAGTTTCAAAGAAACCAGTTCCTGTGCCCTAATCTAACAAGTTTCAACATAAAAGTGCACTGAAACTTCACTGCTATGCAACAAAGCACAGCATACTGGAACAAATATGAGGTCAGAGTTCTTGTGTCTAAAAATATGTGGGTGGTTCAGTAACGCTGTTGACCCTTCTCAAAACAATGTTTCATATGTAAGTACACATATTTAAATAGACATATATTGAAATTCATACTCTAAAGACATTTGAAGTACAGTTAGAAGTTTTAAAGAAAAAGCAAACATGGTGTGAGTAAGTTTTATAGACACAATAAGATTAGGACTGGGATATATCTCAGTTGGTACAGTGTGTGTCTAGCACTCATGAAGCTCTAGGTTCAATTCCCTAGCACCTATAAACTGGATGGTAGCAGCATTCCTGTAACCCAGCACTTGGGGTTGGAGCAGGAGTGGATGTGGTGGAGTTTATCCTCACCTTGTATCAAGCTCAAGGTCTGCTTGGGATATGTAAGATTCTTAACCCAAAAGAAATAAAAATAAATACAGTAGGATCTAATAAGTTAATAAAGACTCAAATTTTGAAATAATGATACAAGAGAATGATACTGCCAGTATTTATTAGAATTGTAATGTGGTGATACAAAGTTACACACATTGAAAAGTAGGTTTGGCTAACACTATGGTGTTTATCTCCTACATCATTAGTTGAAGAAATACAAAATTTTTCTTTACTGATTAGTAAAAAAAACAAGATAAAATGTTTTAGCTGGACATGGTATTGAAGGCCTATTATCACAGCCTTGGGAGGTAGAGGCAGAAGGATCAGGAATTCATGGCCATTCTCAGTTACATGAAGAGTTGGATGCCAGAGGCTGGAGAGATGAGTCAGAAGTTAAGAGCTCTTGTTGCTCTTCCAGAGGACCAGGTTCAATACAAAGATCTTCATGGTGGCTCACAACCATCCGTAACTCCAGTTCCAGTGGATTTGATGCCTTTCCTGGAACTCACTCTGTAGTCCAGACTGGCCTCGAACTCACAGAAATCCACCTGCCTCTGCCTCCCGAGTGCTAGGATTAAAGGCTTGCGCCACCAATGCCCGGCACATCTTTTTAAAGTTTGGGGCAAGAATGAGTTAAAACATGAGACCCTGTATTAAAAGTGCCCTCAGGCAATACATATCATATACACAATAAAGTATAAGATTTTATATTCAAAGCTCATTTGCATATTCTGCAAATACATGATTTGGATCCCAAGTGAAACAAATATATTGCTTGCATAAAAATCCAATTTTATACTCTCTGGTTTACAATATCATTACAGGAATTAATACTATTTGAGAAAATTGTATTTTGGCTGGGCATGGTATCACATTCCTGTAATCCCAGCACTGAGGAACTAGGGAAGGAGAGCTCCAGTTGGAGGCCAACCTGGGTTACATAATGACACTGTTTTGAAATAAAAGCTGTGTTTTCATGTTGAAAACGTCATTTTGACCTTAAATTGGTAGGGTTTGGGCTATAATTAGCCATTTACAAATCTTTGAGATAAAAAAGAATTAGTGTGTTGTTTTTTTTTTCCTACAGAAAACATACACACAAATGTTCATAGTAACTGTTAGTCAAGATACTCAAAAACAAATAACCCTGATACTTAGTGGTTGATTTAGGTGATGTATCTGTGGATCAAAATTGCACTAAACAGAGCAGAATGCTGGCATCTGGTGGCACACACCTGTAATCCCAGCACTTAGGAAGCAAAGCAGGAGGATCATGAGTTAAGGTCAGCCTGGGCTGCTACTGAGTTCTAGGCCAGGCTAAATGAGGTATGGCAGAAATAAGTGGGAAGGAAAATGTTACAAGCCAATAAACTAAAAGTAAGCAGGGAAGCTTTTTTCTTTGCTTGGCATGAATTATTTTTTATTAATTCATGTGTGTGTGTGCATATACTTTTTATATACAAACACAAATATTTACCTTTCTTACTCTATCAGATTGTACAATATGTATTAACACTTTATCAGTATTTTAAATACTATTTTATATCATAGTATTTAAGTTAGAAGAAAAGTAAACATCATTCAGAAACCTCTTCTGGGGAAGGGACAGTGTTCCAACTATATGAAAATACTTGTGATGGCTAACTTTGACATGTTATGTGTCAGCTTGCCTGGGTAGAGGGATGCCCAGATGGTTGGTAAAACATTTTTCCTGGTGTATCCATGGGATGTAATTGAAGAGATTACCCTTTGAATCAGTGGACTGAGACCAAAGAAGACTGCCCTCAAGGCAAACAAGAATTTTTCAATCCATTGAGATTTTGAATAAAATTAAATTTGCTTCTTGCTTATATCCATCTTCTCTGGCCCCAGATGGACATCAATACTACTGGTTTTCTGACCTTTGGATTCACAATGAAGCTTTTATAGCATTCTCCTCTCTCTTGCCTCCAGGTCTTCAGACTTGGACTGAACTAGATCACTAGCTTTACTTGTTCATCATTATATAAAAATAGCATATTTTGTGGCCTTCATGATAGTGTCAGAGCCAATTCCAATGTTTCTTTGGAAAACCCTAATTAATGCATTCCTCCTTGCTGAAGCATGACAGGGCTTTTGCCTTAGAACACAGAAATTTGGTTTAATACTACTATAGTCACTTAGTTTCACAAAACTTAGGTAGCTTTTTTGTGTTTGTTAGCTTGAAATAAAGTCACTGTAACATTTCTATGTTTCAAAGGCATTCTGCCTTTCAATAAACATTTATTTAGAAGTACACTTTTTTTTTCACAAATAAGACTTTTATTTGTCACTATTAAAAATCTGGAATTCAAACAGATTCTTGGACTGGTGGTTCATATCCATCCGCTCGTTCAACTTTAGCTCCTGTCTCATCACCAGTAGTCTATCCAGAACTACCACCTTCACCATGGAGCTCCATGAGTATTCCCAGTTCAAACTTGGGTGTCTTCAGCATTTTTACTTTTCTAACGAAGACATCATGAAGAGGATAAATGGACTGGCAAGCCTTTTTTATGTCTTTCCCAGTGCTCTCTGGAATCAATTTATTAACCACTTCCTTCAAGTCATCTGTCTGCACTTCTCGGGTCATGATTTCCATCATCATCTTCTGGATCTGGCGGACCTGCTGGTGCTGTGCATAAGAGGTCTTGTGTATCTGGTTGTTGCGTTTTTTAGTGAAACCAACACAGAGCAGACGGAGCAAATAACCATCAGTTGTCTTGACATCCACATGAGCTTCAATCATGGTCTGCCACTTTTTGACCATGGAACACATTTTGTCCCAGGTAAGTAAGATCCATGCCATGGAAGTTAGTCAGACAGTTTTTGCCCTGAACGTCCTCGGTAATTAGCTTGAATTTTCTAAACGCAACTTCGTCATTCTGTAGATCAGCGAGGCTCACTTCAAACACACGACCCTTGAGGCCATCAGATGCGATTTTGGTTCCTTGAGTCCTCGTGACTAGTGTCTTTCCAATGTTTCTAATATTGAACATAGCCGGAGCTTTCACATCATACCAATCTTTCTTCGAAAATGGATCAACCACTTTCTTCTTGGCTCCCTTCTTGCCGCCTTTCGTCAGGTGCTTGTTCTTGCCGACCGCCATGGTGCTGCGGAGAGAGCCAAAAGGCTAGAAGTACAATTTTTAAAAACAAGCTCGGGGGCTTGAGAAATGGTTCAGCAGTTAAGAGCACTGGCCTCTCTTCCAGAGATCTGGGTTCTCTTCCCAGCACCCACATTGTGGCTCACAGCCATCTGTAACTCCAGATATAACCCAGGAGATCAAATATCCTCTTCTGATCACCACAAGCACCAGAATGCATGTAGTACCTAGATACACATGTAGGGAAAATACCTATACACACTAGAAACCAAAAACAACAACAAACCACCACCACGAATCCACTTATAATTCGAGACTGACCTCAAACTAAACTCATGTAACCAGGCTGGCCTAAAAGTTGTGATTCTTCTGCCTCAGCTTATGGAGTGCTGAGATTACAGGGGTGCATCACCATGCCTAGCTTAGACCAAATGTTAACATAGTACAGATCTGTTGATAGAATAATTTGTCTTCTAACCAGAGCAGTGTAAGTGAAAAAGTGAGGCAGAGCTGGGAAAAGGAAACTTCATAGGCAATAGGAAAAAAACATTGAAAGTCTCAAGATGACCTAGTAACTTTGGGAAGCGACAAGTACTTTGGCTGTGTGTGTGCCCTTACATGCATACATGTACATGCACCATTGAAATAAGTTTGAAATAGATGACTAAATCTTGAGATCCTTTTATTCTGAAGTAGATGGAATAGGATAATTTTGTTTACATAAAAAGGCTTGATTGGATTTCATTATCAAAAAAATCACTATGATAGCTATGTGGAGGATATATCAAAGTGTGATGGAAGAGTCTTTGAGAAGCCCACACCCATGCTTTCAGGTATGTCTTTCTTAGCAGTACTTTGTTTTGTTTTGTTATGTTTTGGGGAACAAGGTTTCTCTGTGTAACAGGCCCAGCTGTCCCAGAACTCTGTAGATCAGGCTGGCCTCGAACTCAGAGATCCACCTGCCTCTGCCTCCCGAGTGCTGGGATTAAAGGCATGTGCCACCGCCACCCAGCAGGAGTACTTTCTTTCAACTCTTATGTTTATAATGTTAAATATAACCTGGGTTTGTAAGCCAAAGGAACACTTTCTTCTTTAAGTTGTTTTTGTCAAGGTATTTATTAAAGCAACAGAAATGAAGCTTTGATAGGTTCTAGTAAGGGGAAACATTTTTTAAAAAGTACTTAGTTCAGAATAAAGGAATTGCCTTTCCCTTATCTCCCCGAATATGCCACAGCTGGAGTATTATATTTTTAATAGCTTTAAAGAAACATAACTGACATGTACAAATCATTGTTTAAAGCATAGAACTTAGTAACTTACATTTTTATATAGCAGTGGAAGTACCACCAAATAAAGTGAGCATTGACACAAGTTACTTTGTGCTTGTGTGTGTGTGTAAATTATTTCTCATTTCCCTTTTCAAAAGAAGCCACTGACCTGTTTTCTTTTTTTGTAGATTAGTTTGCATTTTCTTTTTAAAAATTTCTTTCATGTCTTAAAATATTTATTTTGTGTCTGTGTGGGCATGTGTGCCACGCACGGTCAGAGGAGAATTTTTGGGAGTCAGTTCTCTTTACCATGGTAGGTCCTGGAGATTGAGTTTAGGTTGTCAGACTTGGTAGCATCACTTTTACCTGCTGAGTCATCTTGTTATCCCTACTTTGCATTTTCTAGAATTTTATTTGCGGTCCACAGTATATCCTCTTTTCTGGCTTTTTTCACATAGTGTAGCTTTGAGCTTTTATGTGATGACAGAGCCCTCCAGACTTCACTGACTTAATGTCTATTAGGAACAACTAAAGCTGCAATTACTGGAGAATTCAACTTCATAAAACTTTCTGCTACAGAATAAAGTTTCCAGTATCGACTTTTACTTCTCATCTCAAGGTTCCTTAAGGTTGAGAAACTCATGTCTTACTACTAGATAAGAGGAAATGTTAACTCATTTCTAGGAACTCAAGTAAAAGCGTAAGACTTTTATTTAAGGTAGAACTAGAAAGGATGTTATTCGTAAACTTTTGCTGGGCATGAAAACAAAATAGGCCAGTAAAATATCTCTGTATAACCACAATTCTGTACAACCAAAAGTCAGTTCATTTAAGGGGAGTTAGAATAAAATGGCAAGGACAAAGCTAGGCCTGGTAACGCACAGCTGTAATCCCAGCACTTAGGAGGCGTTGGAAAGAGGATCGGGAATTCAAAGCTAGTTTTGGTACATACTTTGAAACTAGCCTGGACTCCAAGAGATCCTGTCTCAAACTCACATGGTAAGAGGCAGAAGATATACAAGGAAAGTTTGTTCCAACCCCCAAGCCTGCTTTTTAATGGATGAAGTGCTACTACCCAGTTACCACTGAGCAGTTAATGAGTTGCTATGCCAGCCTAGACATAACCACATAGATTTAGTGTAAAGATAGAACAACACCAAGAGAAACTAAATTTTTAAAGAGGAACAGAAACTATCTTACATTTTGTGTCTAAATGAAATGTGGTTATGTATTATGTCCCCCAATATACTGTGTCTCCCAATAAAATTTGCCTGAGGATCAGAGGAAAAAGCTAGCCACTATATTAACATAGAAGTCAGGCAATGGTAGCACATGCCTTTAATCATATCACTTGGGAGACAGGGATCTGTCTGGATCTCTGTGAGTTCAAGGCCACACTGGGGAACAGAGCCAAGCATGGTAACACAGGCCTTTAATCATAGCACTAACCATAGAGGTCTGTACAAACAGACAGGAAATGACAGAGCTGGGCAGGAAGAGGAAGTGATATAGCTGGGCTGAGAGAGCCAATGAGAGAACAGAACAAAGGAATATAGGCATAGGTATACAGGAAGCAGGTCTCTCTTTGGAAGCTGCAGTTGGTGAGGTTAGGTTAGCTGTGGCTTTCCGTAGTCCTCTGATCTCTCAGGTTCTAACCCTGATTTCTGGCTCCATGTCTTTTATTTAATAAGACCATTTAGTGATTCATCTACAATGAAAGGCATAGACATTTAAAAGAAACACATCGTGCATATGATTTTTTAAATTATAAACTTTATTTAGTTCATGCTTCCCAAAGCTAGGAAATGCAAGATCGATGGGACACATCCGGCGAAAGATCTTCCTTTATCATAACATGGTGGAAAGACCAGCAAGCACATGTAAGACCAGGAGAAAAGGCCAGAGGAGTACAAACTTACAAATCCCTTTTTGAGAACCAATGCACTCACTGGATGCTATTAATCTATTCCTGAAGGCAAAGATCCCATGGTCTAATCTTATTAGACCCTGTCTTTCAATGACTGCTGCATTGGGGATTGTTTACAATATAAGAACTTTGGAGACATCAAATGTGTAGGTACAGAGAACCCACACTTTATGTGTTGTGATTCTAGGGAGTAAAGCAGGTAACATGGAGATAAGCAGGGTCTGGCCTTCAGGAGATCCTTCATGCATAGATGCCATGGATGGCAAGTATTGCAGATAATCCATAGATACTGATAAACTATTTCATTTAGAAATTATATTGGGGAGAACAACTCACTAAATAGGATAAGGCAAAGTTGTGGTAGAGTTCTGGAAGGCTGATGTCCTGTCCCACGCTTCTCCTATCACCTGAGTCAGTCCACACCATCCAAGCCCATGAGGGAGAGAAAGGGCCATGCATACATGCAGCTTAAGCTAGCCCTGAGGTCATGCCCTAGGGGCTGGTGCTTCAAGGCCATAGGTTGAACAGGTACCCACTATATTTCTCCCCTTTTGACTAAATAATAAAGTTCTAACAGGTGTACGCACCCCTCAGCTTAAACTAGCCCTGAGGCCTCCAGGGGGGCGGGGGGGGGGGGGGGGAGACGGTGCTTCAAGGTCATAGGTGGAACAGGTACACACTACAGGCAGGAGTATAGTAAGACCCTCATTTAACTAGTTACACAAGTTGAAACTGATATTCTGAAGCCCTTTCCCTCAAAGTGAAAGAGAAGTTTTTTTTTTCTATTCTCATGAGTTCTTTTCCCCTTGAGTTGGGATAAACTCTGTAATGCCTATGACCAGTAGAATACAGTAAAAACAGATGTTCTTCCATGACCAGACACTAAAGAGCTATGAGCCCCTACTAAGGCCAGGGGAGTGTCACTATGCTGGAGCGACTACTCTTCTGACACACTACACAGGTGAATGAAGCCATCTTGGGGGTCTCAAGTCTAGGCTATCACTAACTGAGTACCACTAGAGAGCTTCAAACAATGACACAAGGAACAGAAGTCATCCATGTGAGCCCTACCTAAATTCCAGACCCAACTTCTGAGCTACAGACATCCTAAGCTAATAGTGGTGACAACTAACATGATACATATGAAGAATAGCAACTAGGGAAGGACCTAGAACATCTTTTTTATTCAACAACTCCTACATGTAAGTTGATGCACTCCCCCTTGGACCACTCACCAACACATCTCCTTCTCACCTTCATGATCTTTTCCTAGCAAGTGTTCAATTCTACAAAACAGACCAGAGTAAGTGAAGTGTGTGTGTGTGTGTGTGTGTGTGTGTGTGTGTGTGTGAATTTTTGTTGTTTTTAAGTGAGAAAATATAGATCCTCTTGGAGATAGCATCTTCTGAAGAATTTAAAAATTTGTGAAGAGTAAATAATCTCACATTGAAAATACCTAAGAATGTATTAATATATTATTAACTAACTGCCTGCTGGACATTTCTTCAATTAAAATTAAACCACTGTTTATTCTTTAACCCTAGTCTTAATTTTCAAAAATCATTTCCTATCCTGACTGACCTGCTTAGGGTGAATATCTTTTTCTAGTCATTAAGACTCAACATATTAATCTGTCTTTCATATTTTTCCTTCATCTCCAATGAACACTGCATTTTAAATTTTATAATGTATTTTTCACCACTAATGACAATTCCATAGGTTAAACAGAAGTGGTTAATATTTCATCCAAATAGTTTAGGACCTATGAGGTGACTAGTTGTAAATAAGGAAGCAGCATCACACAGGTTAAATGACTTAGCAGAGGTGACAGGATCCATGTAATGACCAGTCCTGTGACTCCAACTTCAGCATTCTTTGCATTCTCTATGGTGACTCTCATCAACTCATATTTGATCCATTACTATAGATGCCTCTTGGGCTTCTGTCTCTACTCTTCCTTCTCACGTCTGTTTTTGCGTATCACCACCATATAAAGCATGGCTTTCATTACAGTGTTGCACAATGAAGTTTTCAATGTTGTGTTATTGTATAGAAAATAATCAGAGGCCAGCATGGTGTGTAATGGCAGTACTTCCAGCACTCCAGAGGCAGAGGCAGGAGTGCTCTAGTTTGAGGCCAACCCGAGCTACCTAGAGTGAGACTCTGTGTGTGTGTGTGTGTGTGTGAGAGAGAGAGAGACAGAGAGAGACAGAGAGAGAGAGAGAAACAGACAGAAAACAGATGGGATTCTTTAGGTTCTACTTCTGATAGTGAAGAACTAAATTTTGCTCATACTTTCGTTGCAAACAATGAGAAAAGCTAAGGCAAAATAAAACAAGCATACCTGTTTTAATGGCATTGGGAAGCTACCAAATTAGTGAAGACTGCAAGAGTTTATTCAAGAGTATTACAAACAGGAAGAATCAGAACTAAGCCCCAATAATTGAAGCTTTTTCCAGAAAGCCATCTGGCTCTTCCAAGCAACTGGAAGACAAAGTAGAGCTTGCCACAAGTTCACAGGACTGAGTAGGAAGTGGTATTTATGTGAAATTCAGAGTTCATCAACTTCAAGCTTTCAGTTAGTATACGTAATCTAAGAACCCAAGTGATATAAAAATAGATCAGAATTTGTAGAGCCTGAATCATTTTAGGCCCCAACTAAATTCTGGTGGGCTTAGTGCGCTAATGGCCTTAGTCTAGCCTCACACATGGTAGAGAAGAAAAATAAAATAATCCATTTTCTAGATCCCACTTTTCAGCTGATCATATTGTCTACATTCCCAGGCATAGCTGCTTTTGTTTACATGCTAATATTCTCTCACTCTGCCAACAAGTAAGTTGAATTGAATTCTTTACTAAGGTAGGGTGACTGAAACGTGCTGCTGTAAGATCTGAGTCCTAGTCAAGCCCCTAGGAGATTACTCCATTTCTCACCCCCCCACACCCATACACACACACCTATGTATTAGTGGACTAGTAAGCCATGCCAGAGCATACAGAGAAGAATCTTAATGAAAAATCCTATGTTCCAATACTATTTATTCCATTGAGTAGCAGCAATCCAAATTCCTTCTGTTAACTGGGATCCCTCACTCCTACCAGGAGACTGCTCCCTTTCTCTACCTTTTGGTTTCATGTTGTAAGAAGCCCAAACTTGGGACTGGCGAGATGGCTCAGCTGATAAAGACCCACATAAAAAGCCTGGTGTGGTATGTGTCTGTAATCCCAGTGCTGAGAGTGTGAGACAGATTTCTAAAGCTCATTGCCCAGCCAGCCTATCCAAATCTATGAGCCCTAGGTTCAGTGAGAGACTATATCAAAAATAGAATGAAGAGGAATAGGGAGAAACCCAAAGTTGACCTCTATCCTCTACATGTAACACACACACATACCCATGTATGCATGCATGCAGAGATTCACAGGAACATGTATACACAACACACACAGAGCCCAAAGTTGCCAATAAGTAGTATCTGTCTCATTCATTGAAGCCATGCTTCCTGGGAAGCATTCTTCCGTTTCATATTTGACCTACTTTCATAGTGACCTCCAAAGTCACAGGAACCTAAAAGTTCTACCAGTGAGTTAATTAGGTCTAACAGAATCACCAATAAAATGCACATAGGAGCACACTAAAAAATACATACAAAAATATTCCTAACAGCATGCCTTCAACCAAACAGTGGAAACATATCCAAAAACCATTAACAACAAAATGGATAAATTGTGATATACTGATAGAATAATATGTAACAGTGAAATAAATGTACAACTGCTACAAGTAACATGGCTAGATCTCACAATGTTAAGTAAAGCTACAGAATATACTGTGTATAATTCAATTTACATAAAGGTTAAGTATTAGTAAATACAAGATTTTGTTTTAGAGTTCAGAATATAGTGACACTTGGGGACAGACAAGTAATAATTAAGAGACAATAATATAGTTGTGTATGTTGTGGTTATATAATTACCTTTTTTATGATGCCATTAGTGCAGAGCAATTTGTATATTTTTCTGTATGTATGTCATGCTTGCATTAAAAGTTTATTTAAAATATTCATATAGGGGCTGGAGAGATTGTAGATACCAATATTTCTTGATATCTGCATAAGGATCTCATAAGAATTTTATACTTACCAAAATCTTAAGTGTTCAATAGACATACCAAGTATTGATACATTATGGATTACAATATTCAGGCACCCATGTATCATGTAAAAATCAAAAGGAAAGCTGGTATGTGCATAATCCTAGCACTTGGGAGGCAAAGGTAGGAGTGATTTTGAAGTTGGCTTGGGCTACATAAAACTCTGTCTCGGGTAGTTTTTTAAAGATAACACATTAGTGCTAATAAAATCAGAATTGGTTGAGTACTATGTGATTAAGTAGATAAGCATGTCACTTCTCTTTAGAGCATATTTTCAGGTGTTGTTTTATGAATACCCAATGTACTAGAGTTCTATAGAGGAACAGACTTATGAATGAATGAATATCTATCATCTATCTACCTACCTCTCATCTTTCCAGCTAAATATCTTTATCTAGCATAGCTCTCTATATCATCTGTCTGTCTATCTATAGGGGACTTCTCAGAATGACTGACAGGCTGTGGTCCAGCTAATCCAACAGTGGCTGTCTACCATTGGAAGGTCCAGGAATCCAGCAGTTGTGTAGCAGGAATCTTAAAAGTTCTTATTAATAAAATCAAACCTGAGCCAGGTATTGGGGTGTACACTGGAAGATCAGAGAGACAGAACAAGCCACAGCTTCCTCACCTGGCCAATTCTTCAGGTGATCCTGTTTCCTCAGACTGGAAGCCTCTGTGTCCTCATATCTGAATGGCGCTCAGCTGAACTGTGCTGCCAGAAGCCTGAAAGCTTAACCAGCCAAATGCTTAACCAGGCCAAATGCTTCTAGTTTCTGGTCCTCACGTCTTATGTACCTTTCTGCTTTCTACCATCACTCCCTGGGATTAAAGCCTCGCTTTCTGGGATTAAAGGCATGTGTCACCATGCCTGGTCGTTTCCAATGTGGCCTTGAACTCACAGAGATCCAGAGGGATTTCTACCTCTGGAGTGCTAGGATTAAAGGTGTGAGTGCCACCATTTTCTAGCCTTTGTATCTAGTGGCTGTTCTGTCTCTGACCCCAGGTAAGTTTATTAGGGTGCACAATATTTTGGGGAACATAATACCACCACACAGTTGTTCAGTCCACAAAGCTGGATGCCTTAGCTGGGCTTTAGTCTATACCAGAATCCCAAAGAAGGCTCCAATGTCAGTCAAGGAATGGACTTGCCAGGGAGAGTGAAAGCAAGTAGGCAAAAAGAGTAAGCTTCCTTCTTATATAGGCTGCCAGCAGAAGGGGTGACCCAGATTAAAGGTAGATCTTCCCACTTCAAAAGATCTGGATTAAAGTTTGGTCTTCTCATTTCAAATTATTTAAGGAAAAAAAAAATCCATCACAGGTGTACCCAGTAGGGTTTTAATTTCAGATATAGTCTAGTTGACAGCCAAGAAATAACCATCACACCCAAGAAAGCAGGATTGTTGAAATGAAAAACAATAAAATGGGAATGTACCAGGTGTGGTGTATGGACTACCTATGACCATTTAGAAAAAAGAAATAAGGGGCTGGACAGGTGCTCAGTGGTTAAGAGCACTAGCTGCTCTACAGAGGACCTGGATTTAATTCCCAGAACCCACATGGTAGTTCACAACAGTCTGTGACTCCAATCCCAAGGCATCTTCTAGTCTTCATAGTTATTAGGCATGCATGTGGTGCACAGACATACATCCAGGCAAAACACCCACACACTAAAAAAATATTTAAAAAGAAAAGAAAGTGAAACAGGATATAAATTTTGAAGGCAATCTAAGAAAATATCCCCAATAAGGATCTTATAGTTGGTAGGATCAAGAGCATGTTTGTAAATTTTTTTATATTTTATGTATGAGTGTTTTGTATATCTACCTGCATTCCAGAAGAGGGCATCAGATCCTACTATAGATAGTTGTGAGCCACCATGTGGTTGCTGGGAACTGAACTCAGGACCTCTAGAAGTGCTCCTAACCGCTAACCATCTCTCTAGCCCCACATCTTCATAAATTTTTTAAAAAGATTTAAGTGTATGAGTGTTTTGCCTGCATATATGTCTATGTACTGTGTGCATTCCTGATACTTACAGAGGTAAGAAGAGGATCTCAGCTCACCTGTGACTGAAGTTATGGATGGCTGTAAGCTATCATGTGGCTGCTAGGAACTGAAATCTGGGTCCTCTTCAAGAGCAGCAAGTGCTCTTAACTGCTAAGCCATCTTTCCAGGCCCAGGACTATCTTAGTGTAGCTCTTGCCATGCAACAGAAGTAGCTAATATATGATCCATATTTTTTCTAGAGTTCAAGGCAAAAAAGTTTTAGCCATACAAGCGTCCATCAAAAAATATCAAACCAGTATCTACAAATACTGCTAAGGGGAAGCTAATCACACACACACACACACACACACACACACACACACACACTCTACATAAAAAAAAAGTGTAATTCCTTTTATATGAAGTTCAAAAACATACAAAACAGTTGCAATGGTAGTATTGCAAGTGTGGATATAAAGAATACAAAGAGTCTCTCTGGGTATTAGGCATAGCCTATATGTTGACAAGGGTACTGAGTACATTGAATTGTAATCTAGCACTTGACCCTCTTATTGTACTTCTAAGAGAGGTATCTACTTTTTATCCTATATGAAAAACTGTAGAGGCCTTAAGAATGCCATTCAACAAAGCACACTTTGCCTTTGTCAAAGTGAATTGAAATAAATATCCAATGTCTTTTCTCAAATGTTCTTCAAATTACTCTACTTCCAACTTAACCTGCTACCTCAATCATTTCCACAAGGATGGTACACCTGATCAGCAGAGGTTCAAGATAATAATAGACAGTTCAGAGGGCAAGAATGCTTAAATTCCACCCTTTTAAGACAAACAACTTCAGGTCCTTTTTTTCCTTCAGACAAAAAAATAAAATAAAGAAAAAGCACTGGCCTTTGAATAATGTGTATCATTTCTGTTGCTATACCATAGCTCATGAACACTTATCTATATCCAAACACCTGCAATTTCCATTATACTTGAACAATCTAATCTGGTTAAAAATGATAGGAAGTCATTTTTTTTTAACAAGGTTTTCATTACCTGCTACTTTTTAGTGTTTTGGTGAAAGATGATCAGAGATTAAATTTAAACAGTTCAAAGGACGGTTTAGTATTTCCCACTTTAAAATACCAATAAAAAATAAAACATTGATTACAACGTGATGTTCTATTGGCATACCAAATACTGTATGCTGTAGAACACTAAAGTTCTGATACTTTTACCAGGTACTCGCTCTACTCTCTCAGGTCCCTAGTCCTTGTGATAAGTTGAAAAAATTTAGACAAGACACAGGGTAGTGGGGAAGACAGATTGTATTGAATGGTAAAGTAGGGCACTCACAAAGGGTGAAAGTGAACAGCGACCAAAGGGAACATTTTCAAGAGGTGACAGTGGACAATAGCTAAAGAAACTATGGTGCTGCAACATGTTTTGAAAGTAGGCTTTGGACTATTTAAGTTTCTAAGTTTCTTGAACAGTTTCCCTAGGGCTTATTTTCCTGACAGTTTATCTGGACGAACTCTTAATGGAGGGGAACAATGGTTATGTCCTTTGTTCTTAGAAGAAAGCCCTCCACCTCATCAGCATCAGATAGCAAACATAAGATCTTTGGGTCAGTTTAGAATGTCATGTTTTCACCAAGGCCAGAGATGTGATTCAGATCCCACTCTTTGTGACCAGAAATCAGAGTTGCAGTTCCAGTTGCTAGTACTGTAAGGGGCAGATTGAATGAGGGGTCCGTCTTCAGTGACCTTCTAGCCTGCTGGTCTAATTAGCTTACCCAACAGTAGTTTTGGTCCAAAGGAGCCCTTAACCTCACAACAAATGCATTACTTTGGTTATTCTGACTTCAGCCAAAAAAAGTAAAACTTCACAAATACTTTTACATTTTAGAAGATGCAAGTCCTTGTAACAAAGAAACTCCACAAGACAGGCGCGGTAATCCCAGCATTTGGAAGCTCTAGATAATCAGCTTCCTGACCTTGAAGTCAGCCTGGCTTACGTGACCGTCTCAAAAACCAAACAAGAGGTAAACTCTCATTTTTCCTTTAAACAAAACACTTCCCTGAAGCGTTTTGGTTAACTCACCCTCAGAAGGAACTGAAAAACGAAATCTAACCACGGACTATTATAACTTGTCACAGTAGCCGAAAGGAAAAAAGAAGCGTCAGGATACTTGAGCAGGACTGACTAAAGTTGCGGAGAAAAAAAATCACTAGGTAGTTCTCGTTTTGGGTTTCCTTTAAAACCCGGCTTACAAGGAGGGTGAAGCGGCGGGCCTGAGCACTGCAGGGTTGGGGTGCTCTCGCTGAGCTTGCATCGCCGGGGCGGGGTCCGCAGCCAGCTGACCAGCCGTGACCGAGGGGCCGCGCCAAGCAGAGGAGCCGGGAGACGCTCCCTTGGGGAAGGCGGCTTCCGGGGAGAAAGCCCCGTCCTCGCCCTGCCCGGCGCGGGGCGCCGAGGCCAGGCCGGGCTCCGCACGCGCTCCGCAGCGCGCACGTCACTCGCCGCGCGCCAATCGCGGCCTGCCTGGCCACCTCCCGCCCGAGCCCGCGAGCCCGCCGGCCGCTTCCGCTCTCACGCAAGCGCAGCAGCCGGGCGGCGGACGGCGCCGGCACGATGGTTCTGGACAGCGTGGCCCGCATCGTGAAGGTGCAGCTGCCCGCCTACCTCAAGCAGCTCCCGGTCCCCGAGAGCATTACCGGCTTCGCCCGCCTCACAGGTAAGCCTCCCGCACCCGGCCCATCCCCGCGCGCCGCCCCGTGGGGGTGGGGGGTCGGGGAGAACCCGGCGAGGCGCGGGGCGGGGCGGGGCGCCGGGCCCTGGCACGTGACCCGCGACCCGTGTGCGCCTGGGCGGCGCTGGGCGGCCCGGGCGTTGGAAGGGGTGGCTGTTCCAGGCGACCCCGCAGGCTAATGCAGAAGAGAAGGTGCTGAGTAAGGAGCGGCGGGTCTCATTCCTAAACTCGCTGCCGCGCGCATATGGTAAAGCACTTGATGTCCCTGTCATGGGGCGCCCTGCGCGCCGGGGAGAAGTACAGCCGCCACGCACGGCGTGCATGATGC
Organism: Peromyscus eremicus; assembly: GCF_949786415.1. NCBI lineage: Eukaryota > Metazoa > Chordata > Mammalia > Rodentia > Cricetidae > Peromyscus > Peromyscus eremicus. The sequence continues at coordinate 106,327,237 of NC_081421.1, read as the reverse complement.
TTTTATAAAGGAAATCAGAAGTGACCTCTGTTCTCGATGGCTGGTGGAGCCTTGAGGTCACTTAGGGAGACATTTGAGGTCATCTCCAGAACTACAGTTCCTGGAGCAAGTTGAGGGGGAGAAGAAGTAGTCAGAAAGTAGTCCAAGGCTGATATGATTTCAGAACATGAAATTTAGTGAATTAAGGTCCTATCTACATGAAAAGGTTCCCACAACTCAGTACTTCGCATCTTGACTAAAAGTCCGCAGATGGCTGTCGATGCTTGAAAGATTGTGTTGGGTTTGGAGCACTACAGTGTGAAGTAGATCTCTCTACCCCGTATCTGCAGATTGTATAGGATGGTGACAAAATCAGGAGCCCCGAGTATCTGGGAATGCAAACATGAATTAAGATAATTCTGAGGTAAGTAGGCTTGATTATCCTGCAGCCTTCTAGAGATAGCTGAATTAAAATACAGTAATTGGAAGACTGATGGAAGAAAAATAAAACTGAGTCTCTGAACTAGAAGATGGAATTAATACCAAATTGGTGAGGAATATTTGGAGACTGGTGTCAGCTCCATTCTAAGGAAGTTATTCTGTTTTTGCTTGAGTGTTTCCCTCACACAGGTGTGCATTTGATGTTAGTCCCTCTCAGGGACGAGGGGTCACAACAGAAAGGACTTGTCATAGATTTAGATGGGTAAACCGTCATACAGACTTTAACAGACTTAGGGATTGTTGTCAGTGGCGGCTGCTCTGCAAATGCATAGGTGGAGTTTTTAACATTTAAACATTAAGAGACCCAGTAGAGTGTGTGAACCTGATTAGAAAGCACGGTCGCTGACTAATAAACACTAAAGAAACATGTAGACACCCAAAGTGACATAAAAATAACCAAAAATAGTCCAAATTGTCAGTGCTCTATAAACATCAAAAATCTCTTATTTTAGATTTTATTTTTAAAAAACATAGCATGTAAAGAATCGACTTTCTCCCCTTTATCATTTCTTTACTTAAGCACTATTTTAAATGTAATCTGCAATTGTGACAATTACTAATCTTGTACTTTGCCATCATATCGGGGCGGTGGTGGCGCACGCCTTTAATCCCAGCACTCGGGAGGCAGAGGCAGGCGGATTTCTGTGAGTTCGAGGCCAGCCTGGGCTACCAAGTGAGTTCCAGGAAAGGCGCAAAGCTACACAGAGAAACCCTGTCTCGAAAAACCAAAACAAAACAAAAAAACTTTGCCATCATACCCCTGTATAGCTTGACATTTAGATTTCTATATTTAAAATAATTAGTTGTAGTAGTTTAATGTTAAGTATGCATAGACAGTTGGTTTTCCCCTTTGAATTATATACCCTTAAAATATACACACTAAATTGGCAATGCTAAAGGGGTGTACTCATTTTGTGGCATTGTTCTGCTTTGCCAGTTTATTCTAATAATACACATTAATTAGGTTTTTAACAGTCCAAAAAGAAAAGTTCTCTCACCTCAGTGTAGGGCAACTTGGATTATACTTGTTGGTTATGACATATTAGTTTCAATTTTTTTATAGATGAAATGTGCTTGAAACAGATAGTATGACACAGTTTAGTGACTAGAATACTTTATAAGCATTATAAGCATTATAAGCATTATTTCTTATAGATCCTTATTAAAGACATTGAGGAACTTCAGCCATAACTTTTGCCATCCTAAATCAATGATGTGTAATGACGTTCACATTAAAATATTTAGTGTTAGGACTGTTTACTAAAAGTAATGACAACTGCGATGTCTGCTTTGTTTTCTTTTCAGTCCGGGTCTCCCGTAATGCAGGCTGGCTTCAGACTGTAGCTGAGGACAACCTTGAACTCCTGAGCCTTCTGCCTTCGCCTCCCTCTTACAGGCCCAGTTCAGTGTGGCGTCTTAGTAGTAGCTATTTAAGCCCCAATACAGTGTCTATAAATCCAGTTATCATAAGCTGTATTGGTAATTTGTCTAAGAAGCATTAACCTGTAATAATGGCTTCATGAGAACATTCTGATTTGAACATGACAGTAGCAGTGATAGGGTCTGCTTTGGACTATTGATAAAAGCCTTCAAGCTATTTTTCACTCAGTAGATTGTAATCGCTAATGACGTTTTGTTTTCTTGAGTGAGCTACTTGTAGGTTCTATAGTATAGATTCTCATTGAAATAAAAACTTAGAGGACAGCTTTTCAGAAAGTCATTTACATGTTTAGGAGACCAAAAGTATCATTTTCTTCTATGAAAATTAGTCAGAAAGGTTGTAGTTCATATTATTTCTCTCCCTATTTAGATTTAGCTGGCTCTCCTCCCCACAGTTCTCTCATGTTGAATCTGTGTTTTTAGAAGACATATGGAAATTCTAAATTACCACACAGGGTTTAAATATTGACAATTTTGATATGTCAGAAACCATCTTTCTGTTAAATTCTCAAAATATAAGGCCTTAAAGGTAAACTAGTGTAATTCTGCCTTTTGGAAGCATATTACATTGACCTTTGAAACCTTTTCTATCGTCTTACAGACTTAAAAGTAAAGCTGTAGAAGAAAAATGTTTTTCTGCAAAAGTCAGAAAACAGTTTATTTCTAGATTCATAAGCTAGCCATGACATTTTGGCTCACATGAATTAGTCCACTTCTTTGAAATGTGACACAAATACTTAAAAACCAACAAATGAGCCAGGCGGTGGTGGCGCACGCCTTTAATCCCAGCACTCAGGCAGAGGCAGGCAGATCTCTGAGTTGGAGGCCAGCTTGGTCTAGAGAGAGAGTTGCAGCATAGCCAGAGCTACACAGAGAGACCCTGTCTTGAAAAATACAAACTGTGTTTTTTAGAGTAACACAAGCATACCAGCCTGTAATAAGTTCATTCCTGTTATTTGTCCAAGGGACCAGTTTTGAACCTGTAATTTCGAAGCAGGATAAGATTGAAAACATATATCCACATAAGGTCTTGTTTATGTATATTTGTATCACCCTTATTTATAATGTTCTTCCAAACTGAGAGCAAATATCTACCAACAGGAAAATGAGTTATGTTCACAAAGTAGTGCAGTGGTCAGCAATAAAGAGGAATGAGTTTCTAATTCACTAGATGAACCTCAACAAGTTTTTGGTTGGTTGGTTGGTTGTTTTTTTCAGACAGGGTTTTACTGTGCAGTCCTGGAACTAACTCTGTAGACCAGGCTGGCCTAAACTGACAGATGCCTTCTCTGCCTCCTGAGTGCTGGGATTAAGGGCATGAACCACCACCACCCAGCGAATGTCCACAACTTTATGGTGGATAAGAGAGTATTTGATTACAGAAATCAGTAGTAGAGGGGCTGGAGAGACAGGAGGCCTGCTGAGACAGTATTGGAAGTTTGAGACTGGACTGGACTACTTCCTGAGTTCTAGGACTACGTAATAGGAACCTATGTTATACCCCACACTTCAGTCTTTTCTCTTCCCTCCTCTCGACTGTCTTTTCTTCTCTCCTCCCCTCTCCTTCAAAAAATTATTTTTATGCTGTGTAGGTATTTTGCCTACATTATATCTGTAAACCACATACATATGTGTGCCTGGTATGTGCCTGGAGGACAGAAGAGGGCATTGGATCCCCTGAAACTGGAATTACAGTTATAAGCCATCCTGTGGGTGCTGGGAATTGAATTCAGATCCTCTAGAGGAACAGCCAGTACTCGAAAGATCTGAGCTGGTTCTCAAGCCCTCTTTCTGCCTGGTGTGGTCACTGTAGCTTAGACTGACTTGGAGCTGATGGCCCAGGCTGCTTCACATTCACGACAGTTCTCTGGCCTCTAGTCGTGGCCCACCACACCCAGCAACAAAATGGTTTCTATGTTTGAGAAATAGAAATAATTTTTGTGCTTTAGCTTTAAATGATAGATTCAAAATTTTATAAAGAAAACAGTAATCAAGATTTTTATGGCATTATAGGTAACTTTTTGTAAATTTGAAAGGGAAAAAAGTGACCTAGTTGCTTTTTTCTTTTTAATAATAGCAAATGATTTATTGGTTAAATGATCAATCATGGAACTTCTTGATAACAATATAAAATAAGTGGATAATTCACCAGAAGCTGGGTTGAGGTACTAATTTTAATTATTCTGACAACAAAACTTACTAACAAATGCCTGACACGCTCCCATTCTAACTGTGAGACAGTGAAATCACTGCTGCTGTATCTGACCTTTGGACAACAGGTGGTAGACCTCCCAAAGGACAGGTGAGCAAGTACTAATGGAATGCTGTGTTTGCTAGTCTAGCACCATTATTTCCAACCTTAGAACCTCCCAAGTAGCTGGACAGAAGATATGGGGAGAGGAGAGGCTGCTGGGACTGTGTGATGTGACTTCTCTGGCCCACGTTGTTTCTGAGCAACACACGGTGTCTGAGACTAAAGGGCACCACAAAAGCTTTGGGAGGTGGCTGTAAGGAGGCAGGCCTCTCGAGAGGGAATCAGTGAGTCTAGAATTAAGTGCTGGGGTGGGTATCAGACACTGGGAGGTTTCTTTTTCACGGCCAAGTCCATTTTAATCTCTTCCGGTTTTTCAGCCAGGTTTAGCAGGTCATAGTTCTGAGCCAGATACATTCTAACCATGTTGCCCAAAGTAAATCCAGGCACTGGAGCATGATGTCAGTGGGTAGGCAGGACCCGGAGCAGAACTGGAGCGTGATGTCAGTGGGGAGGATGAGGAGCGTGTGAAGGGCTCTTCAGCTACAGCTGCCTCCTCTGAGAGAGGGCCTGTCCTAGTTTCTTAGAATAGTCTTCTTGAACTGGGGATGTAGCTCAGTTGGCAGATACCTAGTATTAAAAAGCCCTGGTTAAATTTTCACCACCACGTTAATCTGGTACATGCCAGTGATGTCAGCATTCAGAAACAAGGCCAACCTGGGCTATAAAGCACCCCGACCCCCACACACACACTCATTTATATTCCTTACTGAGATCCATGTGTTTGATGTATACTTGAAATGTCTTTACAATGGTTGGTTAGGGTTGGGCGTTGTAACTCAGTGGTAGAGTATGTGCTCCTCTGTGTGAGCTCTGGAGTTCAAACCCAGCACCAGAAGGGGCTGCTTTGACCTTTTGGAATATTGCTTGCTCTTCTTGTTGTTTCATTTTCTGCCTTGTTTCCCTGGTGATGCCAGTTCTTCTACCTTAATCTTGTTAGTTATCATAATTGCTGGTTGTAGAAGTCACATAACTTGGGCCCCTGCTTAGTAACAGTGTAAGTATGTTCTGAGTTCATTCTTAATTAGGAACAGGTCATTTTTCTTCCCTTTAAATTAGAAACAGGAAAAAGAAATTGTCTGAGCTCCTTTATTAAGAGAAAATTTTAAGAAAATTCAACCTTTTTACATTGAAGTGCAAAGCAAGTGTTGCCTGACTGGTTTTGTTGTTGTTGTTGTTGCTTGTTTGTTTGTTTTTGTTTGTTTAATAGATTGGACGCAACTGTCAGCCAGTTCTCTCTGTGAGATAACCTAGTTATAGCCAGAACGCATTTCTCTCCAACCTCCAGTCTCCTTTAGACTTTCACCTTCCGATCCTGGCTTGTTTCCTCACCCTTGACATTTCTTAAGAAGGTGCCTGCTTCCCATAAGAGAATAAAAGCTTACTCTGAGGAAAGCGCCTCATTGTAGCTCTACTACGTGGCGGATGCCTTTATCCCTCCTTGTCCTTGTTGGCTGGATGTAGCAGGGAGAGTTGGTATCTTTCTGGCCTGCACAGCTCCTTTGGCTCAGACCCTTTCAAAGGGAGCCCTGCCTTCCTTTAAAGCCTCTGCTGTCCAGTCGCACGGGACAACCCATGCTCCTTTTGCTGTTGTCTGTGGGCCTTTACTCTCTGCTACCTTAAGGATGGTGACCTGTTATTTCCTCCCTCTGTGTATGTGGTCTCCTTCTGCTTGGAGGGGCTCTTTTTAGATGTTTTCTTGGGGAAGGTAGATTATTTCATACATTAGAGACCTCCTTTCCTATATAAAGTAACACAGGAGCCTCGCTTGTGTCAGCTTATGTTCTGTAACTCATCAACCACCAAGACCTATTGATTCCACTATTTAATGAGCCGGGGGTGGTGCCTGCTGTGCCAGGGCCAGCCGGGAGACCCAGGCAGGGCCATCTTTGGTGTAGTCATCCTGGACTATATAACAAGTTTCAGCCTGGCCTGGACTTCATAGTGAGTCCCTGGGTCAGATCACAGTTTTGTATTTCTAAAAGACAATGGGAGTTTTTCATAGACCTACTCTGAGTCTCTGGACAATCCTCAGAAAATGTACACACACTGTTTATCAAGTTTTACAGAACCTCAGTATGGATCATTTTTCACGATTTACCCTTTCTCTTTTTTAATGATCTACTACTACCTGAGATGCAGGTGGGATTAATTTCTTTTGGACCCTGTCTTTGTGGGTATTTCATTTGTTTTTGTTTTTTGAAACATGATTTGTAGCCTAGGCTGGTCAGATCCTACCTCTGTGGTTCTCAGAGTGCTGGGATTATGAGCTTGCATAACCACACCAGGTCGTTATATTTTCAGTAGGATTCTCGAAGCCTTGTCCTTCTCTGCTTTTCCTCACGGCCCTCCTGCTATCCATCTCCCATCAGATTCCAGCTTGACTTGGTAAAAAGGTAATGGTCTAAGTAGATTTACATACATCAGTGCTTGCCTATCATGCACAGGGTAGATTCCTACCTACCATTTGCATATCAGAACTTCTCATCATGTGGCACCTGCTCATGCCTTTAATCCTTCTCTTCTTCCATTGTATTCCAAAGATAGCACAGCATTGAGTTTCCCTGGCCTTTCGTGAGTGTCCTGTTGGCACCTTATCTGCAGTTCTCTGCTAGGTATGCTGCTGCTCCCTTTATTTGCCTGTGAACTGTTACTTACTCATCATTCAGAAAGGTCCATCGTGGTGGCAGAAGCTGAAGTTTTGTTCATCTCAGCAATGAATTGTAATCCTTTTTAATATCTCTGATTCCATACAGATGGAAAGCGCTTTGTGGCAGTTCTGTCTATGGTTTTGGTATCTTCAAAACCCATACTTCACCTAGCATGTTAAAGAGGGTTCTATTAGTTTTAGAGGTATGAGAAGCTTTTTTATTAAATGTCTTAAAGCCTTTCTCTACCTTAATTATGTAAGCTATAGAGAAAGGTAAACAAATACAATAGGAATAATCTAAATACCAATTTGATAAAGAGTAAACTCAGTTTAACTGAAGTTCATTGTAGTGTCTGTCTGTTTTTGCATGTCTGGTGAGGACCGGGAACTGGGGTCTCTTGGAGATGAGACAGACGTCTACAGAACTGTCGCTTCACAGTAGACTGTCCCTGTTTTCCTTCCAGTAGTGCTGTGCAGTGTTTGCTGAAGGATACAGGCTGGAAGGCTTGACATGGTCTCTGCCTTGAATCTTTGAGTCTTTGGCTTCCCACTTTTCAGGTCTCTGCCCAGTTTCTTTTCTTTTTTTTTTTTTTTTTTCCAGAAACCTTTCCTGGCTCCCTGACCTGAGGTTGTGGTCAACTCATTACTGTGCCACCAGGTTGTTTGGTTGGTTGGTTGGCTTGTTTTGTTAATTTTATGTCACCTTGTTTATTTCCTTCATGGCCCTTAGTGCAGCCTGTGACTGTATTATTTGTTCTGCTTCCTTGTTGTCTGCCCCTCCTCTGATTCTCCATCAGCAAGCCTGCCCGTTCCTAGTGCAGTAACCAGAATGTAGGGTTCGTAATAACTTGTTCTTTAACCGAATGAACGGTGGTTGTTCCTGTTTTACAGACAGATGGAACCTGGACTTATACTAAAGATAAACAGTGGTTGAGGTGTTGGCTGCATTGCTGTCTGTCCCAGGCACTGCACTGCGTGCTGCATGCAGAGAACAGCCAGCAGCTGCTGTTTTGCATGGCAGTGTCTCCACAAAGTGGGTGCTTAATACGTACACAGTAAACCTTGAAAACAACTTGATTGACAAGAGGAAATTCGTGAGACTATTCAGAAAGTATTTATTCTGCACTTAGATTTTTTTTATGTGTGTGTGTGTGTGCATGCTCATATATATGTGTGTTGATGCACATGTATGGACATGCATGTGGAGGTCAGAGGGTAACCTTGAGTGTCATCCTCAGAATGCTGTCCGCCTCCTCTGAGACACAATGTCTCATTGGTCTGGAACTCACCAAGTTGAATTGGCCATTGAGCCTTCCAGATCCTCTTGTCTCTGTCTAATGCCGGGATCACAAGCACATACCACCACCCCTGGGCTCTGGGGACTGGACTCAGGGCTTCATGCTTAAAAGGCAAGCACTTTAACAGACTAAGCTATCCTAACCGTCTGCCCTGAAGTCTGTAGTCTGAAACAGAAGCGGGTGGGGAGATGGCATGTGGGGTAAAAACACTTGCTGAATTAGATCTGCTTATTCCACAGTGGAAGGAAGACTGAGTCCAAACATTGGTTCTCTGACTCCACACATATCCAGTGGCAAACTCCCAAACCTCATATACATTAATAATAATAAATAAACAACAACAACAACAACAACAACAATAATAATAATAATAATAATAATAAATCAGAAAAGGAGGTTTGTAAGGTATAAAAGCAAATATTCTGGATTAGTAGACATTACCTGTAGATAGAAAGAGCATACTTTATTTTAGGTGATGTCTTGAGTTTCGTATAATTTCAGAACTCATTGTTGAACCTTAAAGCTAAAGAAACTGAAGCATAAATTATGTATGTCTCAGTAAAAAATAAATTTGTATATTGAGCCAGGCACTGTTTAGATACTGAGGATACAGTGGTGACCCAGACAAGTAAGGCCCATGCTCTCGTAGACCTTTATTGTGGGTGGGACACATGGGAGGTGAAAGAAACCATTAAAACCCATGCTCTCTTCCAGAGGGCCCAGGTTTGATTCCCAGCACCACAGTGGGGCTCACATCCATGTGTAACTCCAGTCCCTGGAGATCTGGAACCCTCTTCTGGCTTCCATAGGCACTAGACATGCAGATGGTACACAAATGTACATGTAGACAAAGTACCCCCCCACACAAGTTTTTTTAAAGTTCTTCACAAAAAAAACTTTTCCAAATGTCTTGATGGAGTTGGAAAAATGATAAAATAATCTTATATGTTAAAATGTAGGATATGGACTATATAGATAATAAAAATAAAAACATCCCAAAGTGTTACCAATTCTTTTTTTTTTTTTTGGTTTTTTGAGACAGGGTTTCTCTGTGTAGTTTTGCGCCTTTCCTGGAACTCACTTTGTAGACCAGGCTGGCCTCGAACTCACAGAGATCCGCCTGCCTCTGCCTCCCAAGTGCTGGGATTAAAGGCGTGCGCCACCACCGCCCGGCAAGTGTTACCAATTCTTGATAGTATGATTTTGAATAACTTTAGTTTTTATTCTTTTCTAAATTAAAATTTTATACTATCCATGTTTTATAATTCTAAAACAATAAAATTTAAAATAAGCATTATAGGGGCTGGAGAGATGGCTCAGTGGTTAAGATCAGTGGCTGCTCTTCCAGAGAACCCTGGTTCAATTCCCAGCACCCACATGGAGGCTCACAACTGTCTGTAATTCCAGTTCCAGGGGATCCAGAATCCTCACACAGACATACATGCAGGCAAAACACCAATGCACATAAAATAAAAATAAATTATAAAAAAGTGCATTATAAGGAGTACATTTCTTCAAATTATTTTGTGTACTATTTATAATTAGTGATTCCCCCTCCCCAGAGCGAGATCCAGGACAGGCACCAAAACACAGAGAAACCCTGTCTCGAAAAACCAAACCCAACCCAAACAAAAACAACAAAGGAAGAGTAATTACTAAGCTGATGTTAGATGTTAGTGGTTAAATAGCAGTGTCTTCAGAACAGTCTTACCAAGAGACAATATTTAGATCTGTGGAGTTTGAGTCTGTGACTCAGAACAGGCTTTGGATTTAGGCTGATGAACTAATCCAGCTTAGCTACATTTTATCTACAAGTGATAAGAGAATAATATTAAAATGATGCAGTTGTCCAAGCTAACAGCCTGTTAAATGAGTTGGTTCAGCTGCACTCTGGGACACAGCCCATCACTTATTAATATGTGTTAGCATGCTTTGGTACATGATCTTTTCTTAGCTAGGCTGTAGTGCCTAGAGGGTATGGGGTAGGTCAGCAAGGGCACCCAGAGGCGACAGGGAGCACTCTCAGACCTTTGAGAGTCAGTTCATTTGCACTGTTTGTATTTCATATGTTCTAAAGACTGACTAGATACTCTAAAAGGTATTTAATAAGTATCTTTCTTTAAAGATATTTTATTTATTATGTATACTGTTCTGTCTGCATGTTTGCCTGCACACCAGAAGGGGGTATAAGATCTCATTATAGATGGTTGTGAGTCACCGTGTGGTTGCTGAGAATTGAACTCAGGACCTCTGGAAGAGCAGTCAATGCTTTTAACCTCTGAGCCATCTGTCCAGCCTCAATAAATATCTTAAAATGGGAATATTCAATATGTAAAGGTTTCAAGTCATCAAAATAGCCTTTTAAAAGGGTTTTTTACTTTAAACGTAAGTTGAAACATTTGAGGTTATATTCTGTCTGAAATTGTAAATCAGTAGTAAATTTTTGTGGAATCTCCCTTGTATGGTTTTAGACATGGTATTAAGGAGAAAATAGTGGAAATGTTTTCTAAACTTAATAAGACATTTTTGTTCATAATTTATGTTGACTATAAGTCCAGATAAAAGTAAATACAAGCACAAATATCTTTAGCAGGTATAATGAGACAGGATATTTAAAATAGTACCTGTTCCAAAAATTTCACGTTCACAAATCGAGTTAGCCTACAGATAAAATAAGATAACCTAGTAGGGCTGAGTCTGTTCTGTTTCTGCAGTTTACAGATAAGGCAGACAGGTTCCTCTGAGAAGTGTAGATCAGCACACACTGGTGAACTTGACAGTCTTTGTGTTCCTCACAAGAGCACTGCAGATTCTGACACCCGCGCGTGTTTAGTTTCAGAATGGCTCCGCTTACTGCCCTTCCTTGGCGTACTTGCACTCCTTGGCTACCTTGCAGTCCGTCCGTTCTTCCCGAAGAAGAAACAGCAGAAGGATAGCTTGATTAATCTGAAAATACAAAAAGAAAATCCCAAGGTGGTGAACGAAATAAACATTGAAGATCTGTGTCTTACTAAAGCAGCTTATTGTAGGTGTTGGCGTTCCAAGACGGTAAGATACCCATTTACACATACGGGTAAATTGTTGGACTTAGGATTGTTTCAATCCCTACTTGTGAAATTCTGAGATTAGGGATTTTTCCATACTGTTCAGTATTCAAAGCTGATATTCCCAAGTTGAAGTTTGCCCCTTTTTTCTTGATAGTGCCTGAATTAGAAGGGAGCAGAGAGCAATGAACTCTGACGCTCTCACACTGCTCAGCATTTGTCTAGAGCTATATATTTTAAATAGTTTTGCTTGTTGTTTGCTTGTTTGTTTGTTTTTTTAAGAGAGAGTATTTAAAATTTAATGGAAAGGAGCTTAAACTTTGATGTCAAAATAAGTAATTACTAAAATTAGATGTCAGTCTGTCAACTTGGGCAGGTCAAGCAAATTGCCAGGTTGGTTTGGTTTGAGCCAGTTTCTCTGTGTCTCTGTCTGTCTCTCTGTCTCTGTCTCTTTCAACAGGGTCTCACTATGTAGCACTAAATGGCCTAGAATTGGTGGTATTCACCAAGCAAGCCTGGAACTCACACAGACACTGGCTGCCTTTGCCTCCCAAGTGCTGGGATTAAAGGCCAATATGCCTACCCTGAATTACTAACCTTTAACCTCTGGTTTGAAGATTTTGTTTTGTTTTTTTATTCTTCTTGTTGTTTGTTTGTTTGTTTTGTTTTTTCAATCTTCTCTATAGGTATTGCAGATATTTTTGAAGATTTAGTGAAATGGTACATGTAAAATACCTTACATAGTGTAAGCTAGTAAATGTAACTAGCCATAGTAACATAGGTTTCAATGAGGAAAATGAATTTGGGGTGATAAGTATTATAGTTGGTAAAAATCTGTTTTGTGTTTGATGAAGGTTATTTGAAACTTTAAGTATAATGTTTTTGTTTCTTTTTTCATTTTTTGTTTATTTTTTATTTATTTTTTTGAGACAGAGTTTCTCTATATAGCTTTGGAGCCTGTCCTGGATCTCGCTCTGTAGACCAGGCTGACTTTGAACTCACAGAGATCTGCCTGCCCCTGCCTCCCGAGTGCTAGGATTAAATTCGTGTGCCACTACCACCCGGCGTGTTTCATTCTTTTTAACAGCAAAGTTTTAGAAACAACACAATAGGCAACAGTCAACGTACAAGAAGTCACACTGATGGGATATTGGGGAGTCAATACAAATCATGTTTGAAAGAAATACTAAGTGTGGACATGGTTCTGTGGATTAAGGTTTTGCTGCACAGGCATAAGGGGGTGGGGGTGGGGGACAGCAGAGACAAGGTGCTCCCTGGCTAGCCAGGAGTGAAGTGACAGGTTCCATGAGAGCCCCTGTCTCAAATCAATGTGAAGTAATTGAAGAAGACATCACTATGTCAGTCCCTAGCCTCTACATGTGTCCCCATGGGCAAGCATGCATACCCTGTGCACAGACACCCCAACATGTAATGACATGAGGCCCTGCTTTAATAGAAGAAAAGCATATTACAAAAGGATCACAATTTCACTTTTCAAAAATGAATGTCACAATAAATTCAGAGGGAAGCCTTTAGTAAAATACTGATTATAACTATATTTGGATGGATTGAGCATTTAATAACACATTTTTAATATTTTTCACAAACTTTACACTATGAGTTTTATAAGGAAACATTGTAAAATTTACTTTGAATGTACATTTCTTTTTTTCATTTAAGAAATTAGCTCAAACATAGAGCTCCATGGAGAACAAGAGCTATTTTGACCCCTTTTTAGACTTTTATACTCACTGAGATGGATTCAGCCAGAGATTTGGGTTTGGTTTGGTTTGGTTTTTTGTTTGTTCTTCGAGACAGTTTCTCTGTGTAGCCCTGGCTGTCCCGGAACTGGCTCCATAGACTAGGCTGGCCTCGAACTCAGAGATCTGCCTGCATTTGCAGGCTGGGAAAGGTTCTTCTTTGTTCTTACCATTGCCTGCATGCATGCAGTGTGGAGTGGTGGGCTGGTAGGTGTGGAGTCTGTCAGGAAGCTCCCTGAGGAGCTCTGCTTTTAGTCAGCGGCACACTGGCTTCTTAAGCATTTCACAATGTCTCTACTTCATGTTGTAAAATAACATTTGCAATTCTTTTTCCCTTTTAGTTTCCTGCCTGTGATGGGTCCCATAATAAACACAATGAGTTGACAGGCGATAACGTGGGTCCACTCATACTGAAGAAGAAAGAAGTATAACAGTAGCCATTTATGATTGAAACTCTTGTAATATTTCTCATTTGTTGTGTACAGACAAGTCTTTGGAGGTTTTAACTCTCAGTACTGATTGAATAATTATTTCTGCCAATTATTTTCTTGCTACACTACTACTTATATTTGATACTTTATATATCCAGCCATTTATATAGAAATCAAATGGTCATCTCATTCTGGAATCAAGAGTTAATGTGTCTTTCAACAATAAGTCAGTACTTCGGATTTTAATTAATTGGGAAGTTAAAGTTTGGCCATGGGCCAAAAGTTATTTCTTTGAATATCAGTATTTCAACAGAATGTATATATTTTTAAAAAATTCTCCCCTGTTCTGTTAAATGTATTTTTGTACTGTTTTGTTTTGCTCACTTGAAGTAGTTTGCCATTCTTTGGCATTTGTGGAACTCTGCTGTTTTTAGATGAATTATGAAAAATATTGCCATCAAGAATTTCCTTTGAGGCAATAAAATCCTTTGTGTTATAGAGATTTTTGTCTCATTACTATTATTATCCCAATTTCTAAAATAAATCAGATATAAAAATGTTCCAGTAAGAAAGTTATTTACATCATAAAAACTTGATTCACCTTACAAAAGCTTGGTCTGTGTGCTTGTGTGTGTGTGTGTGTGCACTGTTTACCTTGTTGACAACTGGGTGGTAAGAGCACTTACAGCTAAATTATACTTAGGAACTACAGTTTGAAGGTCAATTATATATAAAGTATATCTGAATTTGCATTAAAATGACATAGTTCATTGCTCAATTACTTTTTCTCTTTTTGTAGTCAATTATAGAGAAACAGGGCAACAGGATATTAAGTCACTTGTAATCTTAAGTTGTTGTTTTTTATTGCATTAACTTCACAAATATAGATAAAATATTTGTGTGCATAATGACAGGAAACAGTCTGCCATGGCATATGACACAGCATGATCTGCATATATTCTGAGGACGATGACTTGGAAAGCAAGGCTTATTGCTTTTACTTTCCATTTCTCTCCTGTTTCCCCCTATCCCCCCCCCCCCCCAATTTATATACTTTAAAGTGGTTTTTTGTTGTTGTTTTGTTTTTTGGTTTTTGAGACAGGGTTTCTCTGTGTAGTTTTGGTACCTGTCCTGGATCTCGCTCTGTAGACCAGGCTGGCCTCAAACTCACAGAGATCCGCCTGGCTCTGCCTCCCGAGTGCTGGGATTAAAGGTGTGTGCCATCACCATCCGGCTAAAACGTTTTTTTTTTTTTTTAACCAAGACTTTGAATAAAATTGTCAAACACAATTAAGCTCTTTAGGGCCATCTAATGAGACCTTAGATTGATTGTGTAAAGATAGATGGGATGGAGGCAGCATTGCAGGAAGCATAATGCACAGGTGGATTCCACAATAGCTGTGCAAGGAAGGAAGCCATGCAAGTGTTCCTGGCAAATACTGCAAACAGCAGCACAACAACAGAACCACTCATTTCATTTTCTGGCTCATAAGTGAAATGATCCACACCATGAAGGGTAAAATAGGGATATATAGCAAAGGGTGACATTTAGTTTAGTATCTGAACTCTGCCATAAACCATGTTACCTCTGGGAGCAGCGGAAAAGGATGGCAGTTAAATTTGGGGGCACTTATTTGTCAAGTGTGCTGGGTTAGATGGGTCCTCTCTAGGGTTTCTTATTTATTTAATGAGCATATAGTGAGCCCGGTGCCACATACACAATATGTTCTGTTCTCGTTCATTAGCTAGTATGTCTTGCAGTTTGAGAGAGACGAGTGATGGCAAGCCAAGCCTCCGTGCTAAAAGGAAAGTGATTACAAGTCAACTTACCACGTAATTAAATTACACTGACACATTTTATAGTCTTAATGTTTGTGTATTGTGAAGTGTGAATAATATTAAAACAAATAGACATGTTTTAGAGAGACTTATTTTTATTCTTTTATGTGTATAAGTGCTTGTCTCTACATATGTATGTCTGTACACCACGCGTATGCCTGATGCCCAAGCAAGGCAGAAGAGAATGTTGGGTCCCTTGGAACTGGAATATACAAATGGTTGTGAGCCACCATGTGAGTGCTGGGAACTGAACCCTGGTCCTCTGCAAGAGCATCCAGTGCTATTAAAAACTGAGCCATCTCTCTAGCCCTGCAAAATTTTTAATAAAAAGAATAAACACATTTGAATGAAGAGGTAGTGATTGTTTTGAACCAGAAGTCAAGAACTGGAATGTGAAGGGAGTCATAATGTTATGAAAGTCGAGTGGTACAGATTTGGTTTTGTTCATGCAATTACTTTTATGGTACTAGGGGTGGAGCCAGGGCTTCACCCATGATGGCAAGAGCTCTTTACACTGAGTTCCCTTTTGTGTTACATTTTTTTAATAGTATAAACCATTGAAACAAAATACAAGAAAGTTTTCGTTACAGGTTTACTGGAAATTTTGATTATTTGTAATTTTAGCCCACTATCAGGAGTCGCTTTAGTTTTATTTTACACTACAGTTCTCATGTAATAGCTATCCATAAACTATTAAAGATACAGTCCACTCAGCTCCTGATGTTTTCTTGTTGTCTGTCTGTATATGTGTGTATACACTTTTGTTTGCAAATGCGTGGACCTGTGAGCATGGAGGGCAGAGGTCAATGTGGGGTATCTTCCTCAATTGTTCTCTTTGAATCTGGAGCTCAGGGATCGAGCTGGGCTGTCCAGCCTGGTGAGCCCCAGAGCTGTTCTTGTCTCCACCTCCCCAGCACTCAGATTACAGTTATGCATTGCTGTGAGCACTGGGGATCAGAACTCGGGTTCTCATGCTCATGTGGCAAGCATCTTACTCACTGAGCCATCTCCTGAGCCTGTCATCTTTTTCCATGGAGGTACAGGAGACAGGCATTCAATTATTGTGGTAATTAAAGCTAAGAATTACTGAGAATCTGTACCGGAAATTACGTTAAGTATGTACTGGGATCATAAACGTATCTCATGTCATGGCAGTGAGTTCCACTGTGTGATCGTACCTTTCTCAGGACCAACAGCAGGATCCTAAAGCTAGAGTTGGAAAATGTCAGTGCTGGGGGAGCTTTACAGGTCCATGCCCAAACTCTAAACTCTTCTTCCTGCCTACCGCTGGGGGAGTAGTAGAGCGGTAGTCTTCTGCGGCTGTGAGGTGGGTGGGGTGGTTGGTTTGTTTTTGTTTTCTGAGACCATTTATTCAGGGCCTCTAAGTGTCAGATTAACCAATTATTTTTCCACAGTTGGTCACAAGACTTTGGAGGTAAAGTCCTCACCAAAAGGTTGGATACCTTGTCTCTGGTTATCCTGCTTCTCTGTCTGTAAAACCATTTACTGCTAGTCCCTTTTTTTTTTTTTTTTTTTTGGTTTTTCGAGACAGGGTTTCTCTGTGTAGCTTTGCGCCTTTCCTGGAACTCACTTTGTAGACCAGGCTGGCCTCGAACTCACAGAGATCTGCCTGCCTCTGCCTCCCGAGTGCTGGGATTAAAGGCATGTGCCATCACTGCCCAGCACAGCAACATTCTTTTAAAAATGTTCTGGTTGCCATACTTTCTGTTTCACAGAAGGCAAATTTATTGGAAATTGGTAGTCTAAAATGAAGTGATCGACTTTTAATTTTATCAAATAAGAGTAGTGAGAAAAGTGAAAAATTTTCCAGAAGATAATTTTAGTGCCCTGAGAGTAAAATGGTTTTTCCACTTTAGAACATACTAAGTTGTTCCTATGCCCAGAAATCCACATCCGGTAGCAGGCTGGTGTTTTAATAAGCTTTCACATGAGCATTAGAGTGGCCATCATCTGCAAATTCACAGAATTCCTTCCTATGGACCTTACATAGGCACTGAATAACCAAACATATGAGTTGATAAACCACTTGGTTCTTAAAGTATGCCCTGAGTGATGTAGAACCTTTGGGAGACAGCTTTGTTGTTACTCATGACTGTTGTGAGGGCTACCTATCCTGCTGACTTGGAGAACTACTCATTCCTCACTCAGCAGATAAGCACCACCCTTACAGAAGAATATCAGGCTCGAGGTAAATGACTCAGTCGTGTGGATAATTAAGCAAGTTGTGTTGTGGAAAGCACGTTACAACTCAGCTTTGAGTTTGCTACCTCATGGTGATTCACTGAAGTGCTTTTGTATTTTGTAACCTAATTTGTTAATAAGTTTATAGGAAGCCAATTAAGCTAGCTACTGATCTGTATGATTTTTCTCAGTCTTTGATTAGAAGTGTACTTAGACTATATTCCTAAACAAACAATTGTAAAGCTCCACTCTAAAAGACAAAACAAAAATAGGTGACTTTTATTTGATACCGACCCTACATGTTTAACTTACTGCATTTCATTCATTTAGATTCATCAGGGGCTGCATCACCAATCGGAAAAAGTGCAAGGCTGGGTAACTGCTCACAGTGTTCGAAAGCCAGTCAGTGCCTGAGCCCTCTTCCATTGTCAATCTCAGTTTTCCTTCACAGCACATCCCAAGAACTTTGTTACCTTTTTCTGTTCCTAAACAAATCACCAGTATCAAGAACATTCTCACCACAAACAGGTAAACAATGAAATATGACTATGAAACAATGAACTATGACTGCCAGTAGGAAAGATGACCAAAAAAACAAATGAAAATTGAAAATGAAAGGCTAGTAACTTGAGATTTAACCAAGAACCATGTATCTCAGCCCCTGAAGACATCTCCATGATCAAATTATACAAGGAGTGTTTCATGATAAATTTGCATGAAGTAGTGTGTGATAGTTGAGAAGGCAAGATGTTACATTCACTGATACCAGTGCCCACTTTGAGTTAAAAGTTTAGTGCTTAGCAGGCTATATCAGGTGTCTAAGATGTCCTTGATATGTGGGGGCTTTATTGTAGGAAGCCCCATTCAGTTGAAACGTTTTCATTCAAACTTACTAATTTACCACATAATTTAACTTCCTAAGACATGGCAAGAGCTAAATCTGGCAGGTGGGATTTAAATCACATAAAACGGTGCTAGAGAACTTGCCTACTCCAAGGAAAATGGAAAGTCCTGCTTCAAAGCCAGGTACACAGCCATTCTTTGTCCCCGTGCCTTTGCTGTATGCAGATTGGGGTTAGGGAGAACACCTGTGGCTGCTTTGTTGACTTAACTGCTCCATCTGACCCCATGCTTTAGTTCCTCATCACGGGCTTTGACTGGAAGCTTGTTTGTTATATGCACCAAGTCAACTAGTTTATCTTTTGCACAAGTCTAGTTTAGTGAATGCATGAAGCAGTCATTAAATACAATACATACACTGGGAAGTGCATATTATTAACAAGTACACATTCCTGTACTGTTTGGTAAGGACACTGAAAATATGTGGAGAAAGGCAATACGAGGGTTTTGAGCCAAGGATGGCATCACTCTAATTTTGCAGGGGTTTAAATGCTCAGATTCATTGTTTACTAAAACAAAATGCAAAAACATGCTTTAAACAATCATGGTGAAAGCATATTTGTGACTATTTTCTTGAAACATTAGTCAAATGGATCAGCCATGACAACCATTCTTTAGCACTATAATGTTGTAATTTCCAAAAACTAGAAAAAGGAGGAACTTGGTAAATTGCATAATTACAAAGAAGAACTTTACACTAGGAAGAAAATAATCTGTAAACAGTTCAGTAAAATTTCCGTCGGGGTACTTCCAGTACATTTCCTGCATGAACACACTAGGCTGGAGGAACATATCAGTCACGTTCATTGACAGATTTAAGAACAAAGCTTAGAAGTACAGAACTCTGAAGAAAATGCTCCCAGGAAATGAGGCAAAGTTAGATACCTTTGAAGTAGGTAGCAAAGGACTGGGAAATCCAAAAGAAAATAGAAAATCTAGAAAAAGCCATCTGACTTATACTGATCCCAGCAAGGAAAAATAATGTTTGACCAATTGCCGAGCAGAAAATGGAATGTGTGTTTTTCAAACCCACAATTCAGGGTTCTGGGGCTATAGCTCAAAGCACTAGCCTAGCTTCACAAGGCACAAGTTCTGTCCCTAGTGCTGAGAAAAAGCCTAATAATTAAGGTTGCAAAAAGAGGTTACGTCAACATTCTTTATCTTCTTTAATTTCAAGAGAAGGTCTGCCCCTGAGCTTATGATCCTTCTGCCTCAGGCTCATAATACAGGTATTACAGGTGCCACCACATCTGCTGTCCTCCAGTTGTAAAGAAACACTCCATTATTTGTTTCATACAGCTAATATAGAATTAACATGAAAACCTGCAAGAGAAACAAGCAAAAACCCAACAGAAGTAAACCAATCTCATTTATGAATAGGAATGGGAAAATAAACCAGCATTGAAAGGAATAATATGTTTTGGTAAAGAGCGTCTATTTTAGAACATTTCACCATCAGCTCATGTCTTAACAATCGTGTAAATGAATTAAAGACCAGAAGATATAGCCACAGCCGTGGATGGGAGGGGTCCTGAGAAGAGCCAGCTGCCATTCCTAGTGAAGATTCTTGATGGGAATTATTTAAACATTTATTAAAATTCTACAGTATCCATTTCCCATCACAGAACACTTCAGCTAACATTAGGAACAACCATGAATGTCTACTGCCATTGTTAATGCCAAAGACTACCTTTAATATATAGCAAGATATTAAAATCAACTAATCATTACAAATATGGGAAAATAGAAACTTTGATATGATTATATGTCTAAAAAAATCAGTGATTAAGCTGGGTGGTGGTGGCACACACTTTTAATCCCAGCACTTGGGAGGCAGAGGCAGGCGGATCTCTGAGTTCGAGGCCAGCCTGGTCTACAGAGCAAGTTCCAGGACAAGTTCCAAAGCCACACAGAGAAACATGTCTGGAAAAAAAAATCAGTGATTAAGTAAAACAGATGCAAAAGGAATTTTGATTAGTGACTGCAAACCATGATTATACAAAATTTATTAATAAGCACTTGAAGACTGTGATGGTAAGACAGTTGATTCACAATAGCAAAAGTAATAGATTTACTTGTTTCAAAAATGTCAAAACAACTGAGACTTAAACACATGAGAACATTTAATACTCTAAGAGTATAAATCTAAAATTACATATAAATCCAATAAAGTTCACACTAGACTCATAAGCTCATTTAAAATTTATTAAGTAGTTTTGAAATTCATATAGAAGACAAAGTCATAGGAAAAAAGATTAAGGTACTTTGCTCGCCAGATGTTAATACATGGTAGGAAGTTGTTGAGATCAAGTCAATTAACTAGAAAAATAATTGTATTAATAACAAGTAAACCATGATGGGGGGGGGGGATGTTCCTGGAGGTAGTAGTAGAGTGGTATGACCAAAAATGCACCTGTGTGAAATTATCAAAGAATAAATTTAAAATACTACATTTTTTTCTTTAAAAAAGAACAAGCAAGCCAGGTGTGGTGGCTTTCACCTATAATCCCAGCTTTTGGAAGGTAGAGGCAGGAGGTTGGTAGTTCAAGCCCAGCCTGGGCTAGTGAGTCTCAGTTTATGAAAAAAACAAAAACAAAATTACTCCCTCGGAGGCTACGGCAGCTTGAGTCCTGGTGTTTGACACCAACTTGAGCCACAGCAAAACCTTGTCCCAAAGGAGAGGAGAGGAGAGAACAAGGATGCTGGGAAAGAATTGACCACTTAGTTATAAATGGAAATGTGAGACAGATGTACTGTTTGAATAGAGAAAGTGGGCAATGGAACTGTGACATAAAATGATTAATTCTTAAAACTTTTTTCTTTTGGTTTTTTGAGACAGGGTTTCTCTGTGTAGCTTTGGAGCCTGTCCTGGATCTCGCTCTGTAGATCAGGCTGGCCTCGAACTCATAGAGATCCACCTGGCTCTGCCTCCCGAGTGCTGGGATTAAAGGCGTGCGCCACCACCGCCCGGCTTTTTAAACTTCTTTATTTACTTGGGGTGGGGCACGTGCCGTGGTACACATGTGGAGATGAGAGGACAACCTGCAGAATCTGTTTCTTCTTTCCACCATGAGTGTCCTAGGAATTGAACTTGGGTTTTTATTCTTGGCAGCAAGCTCCTCTACCCACTGAGCCATCTTGTCAGTCCTAAAGTATTTGTTAATGATGTAGATATATGGAAAGAGTAAGTGAAAAGGAAAATGAGATTGAAAATGGAAATCCTTTGTGGCAAATGATAACACATAATAAAATCAAATGTCAGTAATATATAATAATATGGGGGAAATTCCAAATGGGAAAACAGTAAGTGAACATTTTTTTTTTTTTTAAGACAGGGTTTCTCCGTGTAGCCCTGGCTGTCATAGAACTACCTCTGTAGACCAGGCTGTCCTCAAACTCACAGAGATCCACCTACCTCTGACTCCTGAGTGCTGCATTAAAGGTGTGCGCCACCACTGCCTGGTGAACATACGTATTTTTTAAATGCTTGATGCTCATGGAATACAGAAGAGGTCATTGGATCCCTGGAACAGGAGTTAAAGAAAAGAAAAAAAAATACTAAATTCCTGTTACAAAATCCCATTTTGAAATTGCACAAATATGTGCATACAATAAATTTAAAACATAAAGCAGACCAGCTAGCATGAAACTTACTGATGACTCTACCCAGAACAGCTTTGGCTGAGGAAGACAGTGAGTGGAGTGAATAAATACTGGGACACACTGAATAGAGAGTGAGTTACAGTGGACCGTAGTGTGCTGAAGTCTTAGTTACCAAAGGACATCAGTAAAAACACACTTAATATAATAAGCTAGCAACAACCAAGGGTAACAGGAGTGTGCTACATAAACAAGGGAGAGGTGGCCTCTGTGCTGGTCCTTTTGTGTGTCCTTTATAACCCGCTGAGACCATTCTCTTAAAGGCCCACCAGCAGTCAGTCTATGGGTGCATTGGCATTTTTTGCTTTTGTGTATGTTACAGGACACATGAACAGAATTTGTCTAAAAGCCTCCAGTTCCATTCATTGTGCTACAAATGATAGGATTTCATTCTTTTTTTCTTTATGGCAGAATAAGCTCCATTTCCATCATGAATTGGTGGACAGCTAGGCTGGTTTTGTATCTTAGCTGTTAAAATAGTACCACAGCCTGACATGGCACACGCCTTTAATCCCATTACTGAGGAGGCAGAGGCAGGTGGATCGCTGTGAGTTCTAGCTAGACCAGCCTGGTCTACAGAGTGAGTTCCAGGCCAGTCAGGGCTATGATAGTGAGACTGTCTCAAACAGTGCTGCAATAAACATAGAAGTATTGGTATCTCTTTAATTTGCTAATTTCATTTCTTTTGAATACACAATCATAAATAGGATAGCTGGACATACAGTAAAACTAGTTTTTTAAAAAGAACTACACTGTTCATCATAGTGGCTGTTTGAACTTTCCCAACAAGAGTGTACAGAGTGCCCCTTCCTCTACGCCCTCGCCAGCATTTGTGGTTTTGCCTTTATAGATGGATCTATTTATTCTGACTGGAAAGAGGTGATATATCTCATGGTTTTGATTTGATGGAGGCTGAGAAGTGGGAGAAAGAGAGACAGAAGGAGTTTAGATAATAGGTACCAAGCCACTACTAGAAGGATTAAGTTCTAGTGCTGTGTAGCCCAGTTGTTTACAATAATCTGTCACCTCCTTTATGAATAGCTAGGGACAAAAATAGTTCAGAGGCTTCAAACGCAGTGAAGACAAGAAGATAAAGGTGTTAATTACCCCGACTCCATCAGTACATCTTGTACACATTTATTGAAATATCACACCACGTTCTGTACACCCTGGGATAATAAAGACCAGAAGCCTTTGCTGCCCTTTGATGTTCTCTCAAAGACTCCATGTCACGATGCTGAGTGACATCACTAGGACATCTGTGCCCTTTCTCTGGTCTTTCTCCCACCCCAGCCCTGGGGGCCCTGAACCTCAAGCCCTCCTGGTTGGCCTTTTACTTTCACCAGGTCGGGAACCTCTCAGGGATCGCCCATAGGAATTGTGTGTGTGCTGATGCCTCCTTGTGGTCATAAAAATTCACTGCTCAGAAGCCTAAATAGAGTGCATTTCCCTGGGCCACATCTGAGCAAGCTACCGCTGTTGCTGGATGTTGTCCTTAAGGGATCTGCCACAGTAAAGAGCAACATAGGCTTCAGTGTGGCAGATCCCTTAAGGACAGTAACTAGCCACATGACAGTAAGTTGAATATATTGGATTCTTCCCCTGCAGGAAGGAGAGCAATTCATCTTGACTAGAACTGAACTTACTTAGTCTAAGCATTGCTCTGTCTTTGTTATTCTCGAGGTATAAACCAGGACCAGTGTGCAAGGACTAACCACATACTTGGTCCACCAGTGTGCAACCCTGCACACCACTGCCTTGTACCAAGGAGTCCCCTTCCCAGCGCTGTAGTTGCAGGGGTGGTCACATGACCATGTGATTCAGCAATACAACACAAAGCCACAACAGCCGGAAGCTGTCAAACTGATAAGCTGATGGGACCACATCTAGCAGCAGTTCCTGGCCGGCCTGGTCTCCAGAGCTAGTTCCAGAACTGTCGGGGCTACACAGAGAAATCCTGTATCGGAAAAAACCTACCAATTCTTTTCATCTTCTAAATAATCAATGAAGCGAAGCTCACCTAGTCCTTGTTCGTTTTCCTTAACTCTCCTTAGCAGTAGATTGTGCAAATGAGAAGGATGGTGGAACCAAAATTCCTCCTGTGTAAACGAACCTGGTAAACATTCAGGAAACAGGCAGTATGAACCTTTTGAGTAACGTTAAGGCCACTTTTATTGTTATAAACATTTTCCACATTTATTTTGTGTGTGCATATCTGGGGCGGAGGGAGGTACACGTATCATAGAACAGCCCATGACAGCTGTCTCCATCTACTATGTTGAGTCTAAAGACTGAACTTGCCATGGCTTGGTGGCAAGTTCCTTTAGCTGCTGAGCCATCTGGCCAGCCCTAGGCTGTTTCAAAATGTTTTATTTTATGTGTATGGCCGTTTGTTTCTGCATGTAGTCTGTGCACCATGTTCCTGCCTGGTACCCATGGAGGCCCCTGGAATTGGAGTTACAAACTGTTGTGGTCCTCTGGAAGAGCAGCCGGCCCTCTTAACCACTGAGCCATCTTTTCAGCACCCCCGCTCCACAGCAATTTTTAAAGACACAGCACTTATAAACAAGAAGAGAATTTGAAATAGATTATTATACTTTCTATGATTACATATGTTTCAAATCAGGGTTTCTTTGTGTAGCCCTGGCACTGACTTTGTGACCAGGGTGGGCTTGAACTCACAGAGATTCTCCTCCTCCTGCTTCCTGAGTGCTAGGATTAAAAGCATGTGCCACCACTACCACCCGACTCCCACTTTGGTTTTTTATATAGAGTCTCTCACTAGCCTGGAACTTATAAAATAAGCAAGGCTCACATTGGAAATCAATATGGTGGCTTCTCAAAAAATAGGGAACCAATCTACCTCAACTCCCAGCTATACCACTCTTGGGCATATACCCAAAGGATGCTCAATCATTCCACAAGGACATTTATTCAACTATGTTCATAGCAGCTTTATTTGTAGTAGCCAGAACCTGGAAACAACCCAGATGCCCCTCAACTGAAGAAAGGATAAAAAAAATGTGGTACATTTACACAGTGGAGTATTACTCAACTGTTAGAAACAGTGACATCAGGAAATTTGAAGGCAAATAGATGGAACTGGAAAAGATCATCCTGAGTGAGGTAACCCAGACCCAAAAGGACAAACATAGTATGTACTCACTCATAAGTTGATATTAACTGTAAAGTAAAGGATATCCATGCTATTATCCACAGACCCAGAGAGGCTAGGTAACAAGGAGGGCCCAAGGGGGGGACACATGGATCTCCCTGGGAGGAGAAATAGATGAGATCTCCTGGATGGACTGGGAGCAGGTGGGGATGGGAACTTGAGGATTGAGTGTGGGGATGGATGGAGGGGGAGAGTTCTGAAAGAGATGACTGGAAAGGGGGTGGCATTTTGGGGTCAGGTAGAAACCTGATGCAAGGGAAACTCCCACAAATCTACAAGGATGACAAGTTAAGACTCACAGCAATAGTGAATAACCTAGCCTGAACTGGCCTTCTCCTATGATCAGATTGGTTACCACCCCAATTGTCATCAGAGAGCCTTCATCCAGCAACTGATGGAAACAGATGCAGAGACCCACAGCCAAACATTAGGCCAAGCTTGGGGAACCCTGTGGAAGAGAGGAAAGAAGGATTGTAGGAGCCAAAGCAGTCAAGGACATCAAAAGAAAACCCACAGAAACAACTAACCTGGCAATAGGAACTCAGAGTCTGAACCAACAACGAGGGAGCCTACATGGGACCAATCTAGGCCCTCTACATATATGTGACAGTTGTGTAGTTTGATCTACTTATGGGACTCTTAATAATGGGAGCAGGGGCTGTCCCTAATGCTTTGGCTGGCTCTTAGGAACCTGTTCCTCATACTGGATTGCCTTGCCCGGCCTTAATACAAGGGGAGGAGCTTAGTCCTACCTCAACTTGATATGCCATGCTTTGTTGATATCCATGGGAGGCCTGCCCCTTTCTGAACAGAAACAGAAGAAGAGTGGATTGAAGGGAGGTGGAGGAGAGGTGGGGAGAGGCAATGGGAGGAGAGAAGGGAGGGGAAACTGCCATCTGGGTGTAAAATAAATAAATAAATGTATGTTAAAAACAAATGCAAAAGAAAAAAAATAGCACACAAGAGCAAAGGAGTATTTTATCATTTGGTCTCAGTCCATCATTGAGGGAAGTCATGGTGGGAACTCAGAGCACCTTGAAGGAGGAACCACGGAGGAACAGGGTTTGCTGGCTCAGTCTTTGACTTGCTCAGTGGCTCATGCTTAGCTTCTACAGGCTAAGACCACTTGCTCAGGGATGATGCTGCCCACAGTACTGAGCCTTCCTGTAAAATTAGTAATAAAGAAAATGTGGAAACTTAATGCAGTAGAAACTCCCAGGATTCAACAAGGGTGGCCCTAGTGAGTAGCCAACCAATGACTGGTCTAATGTGAGGCCCACACCACAAGAGGGACCCATTTAGGACAATGCTGTGGAGACTTGTACACTGTACACTGTAAAGAAAGATATGTCACTCAAATTGGTTTAATAAAAGCTTACTGGCCAGTGGCCAGGCAGGAAGTATAGGCAGGACAGCCAAACTAGAATAATGATGGGAAAAAGGGCAGAGTCAGAGGAGACACCAGCCAGCTGCAGAGGAAGCAAGACATGTAAAAAAATGAGATAACAAACCATGAGCCATGTGACAAAGCATAGATAAGAAATGTGGGTTAATTTAAATGTAAGAGTTAGTAACAAGCCTGAGATATTGGCTGATCATTTATAATTTATATTAAGTCTCTGAGTCAGTTATTTGGGAAGTAGCTGCCAGTTATTTGAGAGCAGGGAGTTGGGACAGGAAAACTCTGCCTACAGGACAAGGCCTGGATGACCAGGAACTGGAGGCTAGATACCCTAGAGACCTAGGATTGAAAAAAAAAATCAATGAAATGATTCCTGAAAATATTCTGCTATAATCATAGGTCAGTGCCTAGCCCAATCATCATCAAAGAGGCTTCCTCCAACAGTTGATGGAAGCAGATGCAGAGACCCAGAGCCAAACATTAGGCAGAGAGAGAGAGAGACACACACACACACACACACACACACAGAGAGAGAGAGAGAGAGAGAGAGAGAGAGAGAGAGAGAGAGAGAGAGAGCAAATTGGAGATCTCCATCGGGTCTCTCCCCGGTAAGCCGGGGGAAGAGAGGGAGGAAGAATTGTAGTATGCTGTGGGATATCTTTCTGTATGCTGTGGATATGTGTTGCTCTGATTGGTTGATAAATACGGCCGTTTGGCCTATGGCAAGGCAATTTGGAGGAAGGCGGGAAATCTAAGCAGAGAGACAAGAAGGCTGAGAGAGACGCCAGCCGCCACCGAAGGAGAAGCAACATGCCAACAGACCAGTAAAGCCATGGAACACGTGGCAAAACATAGATTAATAGAAATGGGTTAACTTAAAATGTAAGAGCTAGCTAGTTAGAGGCCTGCCATAGACCATATAGTTTGTAAGTATGACTGGACGGGACACAGGAAAACTTCAGACTACAGTAGGAGCCAGATGGGTCGAGGACACCAAGAGAACACAGCCCACAGAATCAACTAAGCAGGGCTCATAGGGCTCACGAGACAGAAACTGCGATCACAGAACCTGAAGGAGTCTGTACTAGGTCATGTTTGGTTGATATCCCTGAGAGGCATGCCTTTTCTAAAGGGAAAAGGAGGAGTGGGTCTGGGAGAGAGGGGAGGTGAGGAGGAGTGAGAGGAGTGGAGGGAGGGAAAACTGGGGTCAGGATGTATTGTATGAGAATTTTTTAAAAGTTTGCATTCACACACACAAAAAAAATAAAATAAGCAAAGCTGGCCAGCCAGAGAGCTCCAGGGATCTGTCTGTGCCTCCCAGCATGGGGATCACAAGGGAACTCACCATACCTGGCTTTTTATTTGAGATCTTCATATCTGCACAGCAAGCCTCTCCTACTGTTTTTGTTTGTCTGTTTGTTTGTTTGTTTGTTTGTTTGTTTGTTTGTTTTCAAGACCAAGGCTCATACAGCCTAGGACTGCCTCACACTCACTATAGATCCAATAGAGACCTAGAACTTTGGACCCTCTTGGCTCCATTTCCCAAGTGTTGAGATTATAGGCATGTGCCACCATGACAAGTTTTATGAAGTGCTGGGAGTCAAATTCATGTATTCATGCATGTGAGATGAGCACTCTACCAAGCCACAACCCCAGCACTTGTAAAAGTTCTTTTAAAATGTGTATATGTATGTGTATGTGTGCCTGCGTGAGTTTACATGCACCATGTGTATTCAGGTACCTATGGAGGCCAGAGGGCGTTGGATCCATGGGAACTGGAGTTACTCACAGTTGTGAACCACCACATGGATGGGAACTGAACAAGGTCCTCTGCAAGAACAATAAATGTTTTTTTGTTTTTTTTAACATTTTAAACAATTGATTCTTTGGGAATTTTACATCATGCATCCCAGTCCCACTCATTCCCCAGTCCTTCCATGTCCACCCTCCACCCTTGAGGCCTCCCCCAAAAAGTAAATTTTAAAAAAAGAAAAAAAAAAAAACACTTCACTCCTCCATCTTTCCAGCCTCTTCATCACCTTCCATTCGTCTTAGTGGCCTTGGGAGCTGTGGTGTATCATGCAGTATACCCCTTTGCTCAAAGAGCTTTACTTGCAAATGTTCATGGCAAGGAATTGTTCACCTGGCTCAAGGCCTCTGGCTTCTGGTATACCATCAATACTGGACCCTAACTGAAACTTCTCTCAGATATCCTGCTGTTCCCCTGAGTCATGGAGATTCTGTTGCTATGGTTCTGCAGGACCAGTCTCTTCATGTGCTTCAGCAGGTCATAGATGAGGTAGATGTTGGGAAGTGCCAACTCAAAGCCCTAATGTGGGCCTGGGTGGTATCTGAGTTGGTCATTCTGGGCCTTCACTGGGACAGACCCCTCCCCCTCAGGGAGGGGCAGGGGCAGCTCTCTCCCATGGCCCCAGGTGGTAACATCATCTCAGATCCCTGCTTCAGTAAGGCCACAGACACAGACATGGTCATTGGTCACAGCTCAGGCCCAGACGTCACCATGGTCTCAGGGGGCAGCACAGACTACTCACAATGGTATGGTCTCAGGTGGCAGCATGGCCTTCAGACATCAACACGGCCTCAGGTGGTGGCCCAGACTCTGGGGTATCTGTCTGGCCTTTGGTGTTAACAGGGGACATGGGTGTCAACACAAACTGTAGTTGGATTCCTGCTGAGTCAACCCACACACCCGTGCCGTGACAAACAGCGACAACAAACCCCCAGCTGCAGTAGGGCAATGGACCCAGACATGGCCCTTGGCAGCAGCACAGGCCCAGACATCACATGGCCCCAGGTGGCAGCATAGGCCATCCATATCAGCCTGTTCCTCACCACCGTCTTGTCTTCAGTTCTGCTTCTTTCCACAATGCGCAGACTGCTCAGCTTCCCCTTCCCTCCTATTTCTCCACCACATATCTGGTCATCACAGTGGCGCCTGCCTGCCTGGGCCTGTTGCAATAAGTGTTCTTAATTGCTGAGCCATCTCTCCAGCCTCAGTAAAAACACTTTTAAAAATAAAGTATATTTTGTGATAGAATCGTAGCTCAGGCTGGCCTTGAATTCCCCAAGTAGCTGAGAATGATTTTGAACTTTGAATCCTCCTGCCTCCACTTCCTGAGTGCTGTGGGATGTTCTGTATGTTAAATGTGTTGCTCTGATTGGTTAATAAATAAAACACTGATTGGCCAGTAGCCAAGCAGAAGTATAGGTGGGACAAGGAGAGAGGAGAATTCTAGGAAGTGGAAGGTTGAGACACAGAGACATTGCCAGCCTCCGCCATGACAAGTGAGATGTAAGGTACTGGTAAGCCACGAGCCACATGGCAACTTATAGACTGATAGAAATGGGTTAATTTAGGATATAAGAACAGTTAGCATGAAGCCTGCCATGGCCATACAGTTTATAAGTAATATAAGTCTCTGTGTGTTTACTCGGTTGGGTCTGAGCAGCTGCGGGACCAGCGGGTGAGAGAGATTTGTCCTGTGGGCCAGGACCAGAAAAACTCCAGCTACACCTGAGTGTTGGGGTTAGAAGCACATTTGATTATTCCTGGTTTATTGGTACTGGGAGTGAATCCTGGATCCCAGTAGACAAGCCGTTTATCAGCTGAGCTATGTTTGCAGCACCCCACCTCCTCCCCTCCTCCCCCCACACCAGAGCAGAAAATGGTAAGTTTAAAGCCCTGGTTGCTGACACTTACTTTGAGCTCACTATGTAGCTCAGGCTGGCCCTTTCTGTGTGATCCTCCTAACTGCCAGGATTATAGAATCCACCGCCACTCCTGGCTTCATAATTTTTTTTAACATTTTAACTTATTATGTTTATGTATATGGATGTTTTGCCTGCATTGTGTCTTAGTTTGAGGCCAGCCTGGTCTCCGTTATAAATTGCAGGCCACATAATATAATAATAATTTAAAATAGGAAGTTGGGGCTGGAGAGATGGCTCAGAGGTTAAGAGCACTGACTGCTCTTCCAGAGGTCCTGAGTTCAATTCCCAGCAACCACATGGTGGCTCACAGCCATCTGTAATGAGATCTGGCACCCTCTTCTATACACATAATAAATAAATAAGTCTTTTAAAAAATAAAATAGAAAGTTGATTTGTTTTGGGAGAGCATCTTACTGGGTAGTCCTGACACTCCTAGAACTTGCTGTGTGGACCAGGCTGGCTTTGATTTTTAGCACTTGCCTTTTGAGTACTGGGATTTAGGTGTGGGGGACAGGCTCTTCTTGGACAGGATCTTGGCTGGCTTGGAACTTGCTGTGTGCTGAAAGTCAAGAAGCCTGTGTTGTGTCCTAAAAGTGCATTAAAAAAAAAGATGAGACAATTGTAGCTACTGCCTTGCTCAGAATTATCTGAATTGGTTTAAATTTTTGTTAGGTCTGGTTACATATTTCTCAGAACACCTTGGTCTTAATAGGAGTGACAGAGTTGATTGTTTTCCATTTTAGTTGCATCCCTAGCACTTTGGTGTGTGATTCTTTCTACATTCGGTGCCCCTTCAATATGTTGCTATGTCAAAGACAAAAAGAGGAATTGCATTAACATTAATTTCTGCACTGGGATTTTGTTAAGTCTGTACAATTTTTAAGAGGCCATGCAATAAGGCAAACTGAGAAACTTTTATTTTTTAAAATACATATTTGCACGTGTGAGTAAATGTGCCATGGCACACATAGAGGCCAGAGTACAACTTTGTGGTGTCAGCCCTCACCATCCCGCTTTCTGGGTCTGGGGAGCAAACTCAGTCGTCAGGGTTGCAGTCAGACGCCCTCACCAAACCGCAAGCCATGCAGCTGTCTCTTTGGAGAAGCTGTTGCATGACTCTTCCTAAAGAATCTTGCAATCAACTGAAGCCGCACTTGGTTTGTAGCAAATTTTCGGCTGGCATGGCTGATCCCTTCTGCTAATATTGAAAAATACTGCTGCTTATGAAGAGCAGCTTCAATGGAGACTAACCGACTAACCCTCATTTCTGCAGACTGCTTTTAATGGACAGGTTGAAAGTATTCAGTTCATTACCATTTGTGCCTTCATCTTATGTCTGCAGTTGACTACAGACAGTGTTTCATCTAAAGCTGGTAAGGTTGTCACAGAAGTGATCTAAGCCTTGGTTCTGTCACCTGTTTACCCAATACTTCAGTCTCCTCAGAGACTTATGGGAAGTTCGAGTGTTATGTTCCTGTAGAGTTTGCTTTTTTGGTAATTTGTTTATTTGTTCATAGGTCTCTCTATGCAGCCCTGACTGGCCTGGAACTCGATGTGTAGATCAAGTTTGTCCTGAACTCACAGACATCCTCCTGCCTCTCTCTCCAGGGCTGGTGTGCCGCCAGGCCTGGCCTCTAATGGTGGTTTTGCTCTTCCCACTTGAAGTTTAGCCTCTCATCTTGTCATGCTCAGAACTCAAAGCATTTTTTTCTCTCTTTAGATTCATTTAGGGTTTTTTTTTTTTAATTTTTGTTGTTTGTTTGTTTGTTTCCAGAGCTGAGGACCAAACCCAGGGCCTTGCGCTTGCTAGGTAAGCGCTCTACCACTGAGCTAAATCCCCAACCCCGGTTCATTTAGTTTTTACTATGCTTATTTTGTATTACAACATAAAATTCAGCCTTAAGGATTACTTTGCATTTTTCTACGGTATTTGCTGACTAACTTTATTCTTAAAATAGGCAAATACAAAACTAAAAAAGCATTGCATTTAATACTATTTTTATTAAGTTTACTTTGGACGCAAAAGTCAGACAGAGGAAAACCCTGTATAGGAATAGTGCATTTACTGACTCCAGGCTTCTATGAACAATCTCAACCTTCTGTACTGTAACATTTTTTTTTTCTGTCACATGAGATAATTCATTAGATGAAGCAAGTGGGTGATGGCAAACTTTTTAATGTTCAAACTGTGATAGCTCCATTTCTATAGGGCCTGTCACATCACTACGATCAAGGATTTTGGGTCCCAGTATGCCGATGAGGAGAGCTCCATTTGGAGCTGTGATCAGGATGGCTAGAAAGGCTACTGTCATCACATCCTTCGAATATGCTTCCAAGTGGGGTGCCATGTCCCTGGCTTTCTCTAGAGCCAGAGGACCTAAGACAGCCTGCAGTAAGGGAAGACACAAAGCAAAGAAAAAATGTTATTGTTATAAAAGCACACACAATCAAACTGAGTGATAAAGTACTAGAGAGAAAAGACCAAATATGGAGTAATTTCTATCATTTAATCATTAATTGTATATTTTCTAGCAAATATACCTGGAAGAAAACAACCTGGACAAATCAAAGGGTAGACATTTGGGGGCCAATTGTGTACTCCTCTCCCCAGGGAATTCCCACCTCAGCACCTCTTTCATGTGCTCACACTGTTCCTGGAACTTAGGGCTTACAAGTGGACCAGTATGGCTTACACGTTTTTGTTATATGCCACTAGGTTCATGTATGCAACAAGACAGCACAAACACTGATGTCTCCAGGGTGTGTGCTCTTCCCATTGTCCCTCCTGTTTGGGATGAATGGGAAACTGGCCAGAGCTGGAATCTGGCAAACTGCCTTTGAATCCTGTTCTTGCCCAATCAGGTGAGTGACCCCTTAAACAGGGACTCCGGGTCACTGACCTAACCACTTGTCTGCACCACAACACCTCACTGGATGGTTATGACAATGAAACAGGAGAGTACAAAGGATACCTAGCGCACAGTAAGGATTCAGATAATTTTGAGTTTCTCTCTTCTTTCCCCCCGAGGAGATACATTCTTTTAAATTCCTACTGAGTCAAAAAGGTACCCATGCCTCCCACTCACAACCCCCAGCTAGTTATCTTTGATCATTTATTTACTTATTTTCTTTTGTTTTTGAGATAAGGTCTCACTGCACAGCCCATGTCTACCTCCTGAGTACTAGAATTACAGGCTAATTACAGCTACTGTGGCTGGTTTATATTTTTTATTTATTGTCTTTATATTTACTTATTATTTACATATACAAATCTAGGCAAGAAATTGCCTTAAAATTTCCAGGAATTAAATATAAGTACACATCATCTATGGAATTGTACAGTAATGGCATAATGGTAGAAATGTTACTTCTCATGTGGGACATTATGGCAAAAGAACCCCCCCCCCCATTGAAGATCAATCATTAAGGGTTTTTCTAATGATAACTTTTAAACTGTTTTTATTTTCTGTGAATGAGTGCTTGTTTGCATGTGTGTATGCATGCCATATGCAGAGGCACCCTCAGAGGCTGGAAGAGGACATTAATTTCCTGGAACTGGAACAAACGGTTGTGAGCCAGCGTGTAGGTACTAGGACCTGAACCCAGGCCTTTGTGAGAGCACGGAGTCCTCTTAACCAATGAACTATCTCTCTCCAGCCCCAAGTAATAACTTTTTACTGAACACAAGCTAGTGTGCTAGATGCCAGGGAGAAAAGAAGCAGACAGAAACAGGTTCTAAAGAATACTCAAATCTATATGAGGTTTTGAACATAAGAGAACTGCCAAAAACGTTAAGAAACGATGATAGTAACACTAATAATAATATTTTCACAATTATGTAGCGTTTGTCATGAAGTAAGTGCCGTTCTTAAAGCTTTACATGTATTAACTCATTTACTCCTTTGACAAACTTGCCCCATGGGAACTACTATTAGAAGGTAAATATCCTCACTAAACATCGGAGATTTAGTTATCGTTTCATTGGAAAATTCAGACAGTTTACATCTGTGAACATCTTTGTGATCTCCTACCATTTCCCTCTAATTTTCACCAGAATCTCTAACTAAAGGCATGAGAGAAAGTCTAAAGCTTAGTGTCCTTGTCTGATTTCCACTGCTGTGATAAACACCATGACCAAAACCAATCTGACAAGAAAAAGGTTTATTCTATTTACAGCTGTCATCCATCATGAAGAGAAGTCAGGACAGGAACTCATGGCAGGAACCTGGAGGCAGGAACCGAGACAGAGACCAGGGGAGAACCTGGCTTGCTGACCCGCTCTCTGGCTCACAGTCAGCCCACCTTTCTTATATAACTCTGGCCAATCTGCCTAGAGATGATGCTACCTCTGGTCAGTTAAGCCTTCCCACACCAGTTAGTAATGAAGAAAATGCCTCACAAACATGGCCACAAGCCAATCCAATCAAGGCAATTTTGGGCTGCAGCCCCTTCTTCCCAGGTGATTCTTGGTTTGTCAAGATGACAGCTGAGGTTGACATTTCACACTGTCAACTTTGACACACAAACACATCACTTTAATCCATAATTTTTCCTTCTTGCTTGTCCCCAATATCTCTTATTAACATCATAATATAAAATATAATTTTAAAAGTCCCACAGTCTTTAAAAAAATTCAATACTTCAAAAGTCCAGTTTCTTATTAACTCCAATTCCAGGGGATCCAACATGCTCTTCTGGCCTCTGCAGACACTAGGCATGCATGTAGTGCACACACACACATGCAGGCAAAACATTCATACACATAAAATTAAAATAAATAAACCTAAAAAAAGTTATATACTTGCTTATTCCAAAAGGTAAGAATCAAGGTACAGTTACAATCAGATCAAAGCAAAACCAAAGTCCATCAGTATAAATCCATGTTTTGTAGTTCCAACATCACAGACTCACTCATGATCTTTTGATCTAAAGGGCTTGGGTGGCCTCACTTCTATAGTACACACAGCTTGTCCAGTAGGCTCAGGCTGGCTCCATTCCAGAACTCTCCACCCCACAACTGCCACTGTCTTTGGGTCATGTTCCACAGATCCAGCATCTCAAACATCCTGGGGTCTCTTCTGAAACTGAGGCTACACCTTCACTAATGACCTCTCCTGGTTTCTTCGGAGACTCAGAACCTGTCACATGATGCCACACCTCACTTTGTCTCCATGACCTCTTCAATCCTGCATCTTTCAGGTGCAAAAACCAGTATCACACAGGAGACTCTTAAACTTTACCAAGGTTGGATGCCAAATTGAGATGCAGTTCTGCACCACTACCACCACAGTATGTATGCTGACTCTAAGGAACTCCTTCCAAGAATTCCACTTCAATAATACCAGTCTCTTATCAATCACAGCTGATTCTTCAGTCCCAGCTGACCAGCATCCTTTGTCCCAGTAAAGCACACAAAGTTTCACTTCCACAAATTCTTAATTCAAATATAGCATATTAACAGTACTGACAGAATCTTTGAAGGATTCTCAAAATTCCCTCTGAAACTTTACAGACTAGGCCTCCATTGTCTAAATTTCTTTCAGCATTCTTATCTTCCAAGTGCTCAATAGATTTTCTAATCCAAAGTTCCAAACACTACCACACACCACACTTCTGGGACTAACTACTGTCATAATTTTCTTCCTGTTGCTGTGACAAACACCTTGATCAAAATCAACTTGGAGAGAAAAAGGACAATTCCATCTTACAGTTTATGGTCCATCATTGAGAGAAGCCATGGCAGGAACCTGAGGCAGGAGCTGATGTAGAGTCCATGGAGGGGTGCTGCTTACTGGCTTGTTTTCTGGCTCATGTCCTTTCTTAGATAGCCCAGGCCAACCTGCCTAGGGACAGTCCACCCACAGTGGGCTAGGCAGTCCTATATCCATTAGCAATGAAGAAAGGGCCTCACAGACAAGTCAATATGATCAAGGCAACTCTTAAGTTGAGATGCCTTCTTCCTAGGTGACTCTAGGTTTGTGTCAAGACGACAGCTGAAGCTGACTATGATGCTCAGGAGTCACAGACACTATTTCAGCAGCAGAAAAGAGAAGAATGGGAAGAAATGTTAAACTTAATTTTTTTGTTCTAACTCATATATGGGACACAAGGTTCTTGCATAGAAAATGTTGGTGGTATAGTTAAGTGGTAGAGCACTAGCCTACTATGCGCAAGATCTTGAGTTTGGGGAAAAAAAAGTTTCTATATGTCTTTCCAGTTCTTGATGTTTGTACAGAATACATCTTAGCTTGGATGCTATGAAAAAGGGACAAGAGGAAGCAGAGTAAAGCAGCTTGAGTAGTGGGCTTTCTTCATACTTGCTTGGTTTTCATTCTGCTTTAGGAAATGATGGATAAACCAAAACACAAGTGTATCAATGGAAGGAAGGGTAACAGACAGACAGATGGAGATTCTTCTTAAAGATCTATTGTTTGCTGCCCAAAAAACATGTTATTCTATGACTTCAAGGTAAGACAAAATAACTATAATATTGTTCATGGAACACCACTGTATACCAGAAATTGTACTGAGCTTTACAGGGATTATTTCATCCAACCTCACACCACCACCATTCAGTAGATATTGTCATAGATCCTTATATAAAAGGAGGAATTCAATGAGCCAACAGACAAAGAAGTAACTACCTAAAGGCCTAGGCAAGCAACATAGTATTCAAAAGCAACAATCTGGCCTTAAAGGCTTGTGGTTCTAACACTATAGAGAATTTGTTTCATAAAAATGTACAAGCTTCTATTTTGTAACCACAAAGTAGAGGGGAAAAAATCCCAGGAAAGCAAGGTTTTATGCTGCCATCAAATGTTAACAGTTAACAGTAAGTAGCAATACCTTTTAAAAGAAGGAAAGTATTATAGAATAAGAGGATAAAACTACAAAGTCTTCATTAATTCAATCATTTATTTGTGTAGGTATGCAGGACATGTTTACCTTTGTCCTAGCTAGTTTTTCTGTTTGTTTTTGTGTTTTGTCAATCTGACACGTTAGAGTTATCTGGGGAGAGGAACCGCTATTGAGAAAATGTTTCCGTAGCATTTTCTTTTTTCTTTTTTCTTTTGTTTTTTTTTTTTGGTTTTTCGAGACAGGGTTTCTCTGTGTAGCTTTGTGCCTTTCCTGGAGCTCTCTCCGTAGCCCAGGCTGGCCTCGAAACTCACAGAGATCCACCTGGTTCTGCCTCCTGAGTGCTGGGATTAAAGGTGTGCGCCACCACCACCTGGCTCATTTTCTTGATTAATGATTGATGTGGCAGGGCCCAGTCCACTGTGGGAGGCGCTACCCTTACACCCATCATTTTGAATGGTATAAGAAAACAAGCTTGAGCAAGTTATGGAGAACAAGCCAGTAAGCAAGGTTCTCCTGACTTTTACTTTACTCCCTGCTGCCGAGTTCCTGCCTTGAGTTCCTATGTTGGCTTCCCTTGATGATGGATTGTGGTTTGGAAGTATAAGATGAATAAACTCTTTCTCCGCTCAGTTGCTTTTGGTCATGGTGTTTTATCACAGCAATAGAAATCCTAATTAAGACAACTTTCCTCCTGCCAGGAATTGTGTCAAACAGTAGGGAAAAAACAAGAAAGGAAACAAACAAAATGCCCCCAAAAGACACTATCTCTGTCCTTCCTGGTAGTCACAGTCATATGACATAGAAACAGAGGTCCAATTAAAACCAACATGTATGCATTGTGTGGTGGAGTGAGTGGCAGGGTGCAGAAAGATACACTTACAAAACCAGTGTGTCTCTAAAGGTGTAACATTTGCCTCTATAGCATTCAGCCAAACAAAAATAGCCCCATATTATGATGTTATTTTATTGTATAGATTTTTTGAGACAGGGTCTATCGATGTAGCCCTGGCTGTCCTAGAATTCTCTATGTAGACCAGGCTGGCCATTAGCTCACAGAGTTAATGCCTGTCTCTGCTTTCCAGGTGCTGGAAAAAGGTATACATCACCATGCCTGGGCTTATTTCATACTTTAGGGAAACAGAAAAAAAATTTCATAAAATTTAGAAATCATTTGTCCTTTAAAAGCACTCTTCTAATTTTCAGAACAATTGCTTTAAAAACAAATCTTTTAAATGGTGTGGTGTGTGTGTGTGTGTGTGTGTGTGTGTGTGTGTGTGTGGTGTACATGTGTGTGCACATATATGCATGAGCATATGTGCCTGTTTGTGCTCATGGGAAGGCCAGATGTCAGCTGTCCCGTCAGTCACTCTGCCTGATTCCTGTGAGCCATGGAGCTCCCAGGTTACCAATGGGCTGGCGGCTGGCAAGCCGTGGCAGTCCTCCAACCATCTCTGCCCTGCCCTCCCCACACCCAGCCCGAGGACTCCGGGCACTGAAGCCAAGCCTGTTTTCACGTAGGTGCTAGGGATCCAAGCTCAGTTCCATACTTGCATGGCAAACACTCTCTCCCCAGCTCTAGGTTTTAAGAAGTAGTTATCAATCAAACATGGGAAGTACAATTTGTCATTAGAGAAATATTTTGGGGCGGGGGAGATGGGAACCCTTTCCTTTTTTTTTTTTTAAGATTTATTTATTTATTTATTTATTTATTTATTTATTTATTATGTGCATTGGTGTTTTGCCTGTATATACTCTGTGTGAAGGCATCGGATCCCCGGGACTCGAGTTAGACAGTTGTGAGCCTAGTTCTCTGGAAGAGCAGCCCGTGCTCTTAACTGCTAAGCCATCTCTTCAGCCCTCATTTAGAACTTTTTTTTTTTAAGAATTTATTTATATTTTATGTATGAGTGTTCTGCATGCCAGAAGAGGGCATCATATCCTCTTATAGATGGTTGTGAGCCACCATGGGGTTGCTGGGAATTGAACTCAGGACCTCTGGAAGAGCAGCCAGTGCTCTTAACCATTGAGCCATCTCTCCAGCCCTCATTTAGAACTTTTAAAACTTGTCCAAACTAAAATTATTATTAATGACTGAGTATGTTCCTACCTGGACTGTAGCTTTGGGGATCCATGATAAAGCAATAAATACTTTCTCCTTAAAACGAAATTCAGCAAAAGACATCAATGTAAAAGTGGCTATAATTCGAGCCGATAATGCAAAACCCAAAGTAGCAATACACATGCCTACAATACATATAAACAAATGTAAAAAACAAAGCATTTGGGAGGAAACTATTTTTGCCTAGAGAGATGAATTCTAAAATTTCTGAAAATATTTTGAGGCTGTTGCTTCACTATATCTATTTTAAGTAAAAAACAGTAATTATAAAGCGTACAAAGTAAAAATGAGGTGTTGTTGAGTGTGTATATGTGTATAGGGGTGTATTGGGGTGTACATGTGCACTTACGCAGGCTAGGGGTTTATGTTTGGTGTCTTCCTCAATGGTTTCTTCTTTTTTTAAAAAATTTATTTATTTGCATTGGTATTTTGCCTGCATGTATGTCTGTGTGAGGGTGTCAGATCTTGGAGTTAGAGACAGTTGTTAACTGTCATGTGGGTGCTGGGAATTGAACCCAAGTCCTCTTTTAATCTCTGAGCCATCTCTCTAGCCCTCAATGGCTTCTTTTTGAGACAAGGTCCTGACCTTGGAGCTTACTAATTGGCTATCCTGGCAAGCTTCAGGGATTCTCCTGTCTCCACCTCCCAGTGCTGCTGAGACTGGGCTTTACATGGGTGTCTGGGATCATCTATGGGTCCTAAGGATCACATGACTAGCAATTTACCAGCCAAGCTATCTCCCCAGCCTTTACAGAGGCTTCTACTACAGTTTAGATTATGTGAGGTGGGATTACCGTGAAAAGAAAGAGGATGACAGGACAGTCAGTTCACTTGAGGTAATATATTTTGAATGGAATGCGTTTAATTGTGAACTGCCTTTTTAGGGGACATGTTTAAAGGCATGCAGTCAGAAGCATCTAATGATAGCTAATGTTTCCTGAAATCCCTTTCTTTGGATCACTTGGGTTGTCTTTGATGAAAACAAAGAAATGCACAGGTAGAGGAAAAGATAGCAGATGCGATTCAGTGTCATTTTTGAAGGTCTTTAAGGTTACTAAAAGGTATGGTATACAGAAAAAAAAGTATTCATAATTTTAAAAATCCGTTTATATCTTCTGTGCTTTATGTACTCTTACCAATAGTTTTCGATTCAAGAGCTTCAACAGATACTTCTGTTCCAACTAAGCCAAAAAGAAGTGGCTGAAAAACATTCCACATATTTGCGACAATTTTTTGGATTCCAACCTATAAGAAAGAGAAATGCATTTCAGTTATTATAGCATAACTGCACTTCAGAACTTTACATTTTTTTGGTTATTGTGTACATACATTTGGCTACATTTCAGAAATTTAAAGCCATTTTTAAAATTTAATAAACTGATGATAGTTCATTTTTAGGGAAAATGTTAAAACTTAACTTATGAAAATTGAGCAATGTGCCGGGCGGTGGTGGCGCACGCCTTTAATCCCAGCACTCGGGAGGCAGAGCCAGGTGGCTCTCTGTGAGTTCGAGGCCAGCGTGGGCTACCAAGTGAGTTCCAGGAAAAGGCGCAAAGCTACACAGAGAAACCCTGTCTCGAAAAACCAAAAACCAAAAAACAAAACAAAACAAAAAAAAAAATGAGCAATGTCATTTATCCAAACAGAATTTGGTTAAGGAAACAAACAAAGCCATACATTAAGCAGTATCATCTCATCACTGTGTTCCAGAAAAGGAAAAGTCTTTGGAGTCCTCATAATATTCAGAACTAGGGACAGAAACACAGCACGTGGGATGCGAACATACCCAGCTCATTCAGCCTCCCGGTCCCTCAGAAGGGTGTAGGAAAACCTGCCAAATGACAATTCTGGAACCCAGTGTATGAAATGAATTTAGATAGGTCATAAACAAGCAGGAAGAAAATATTCTGGTACTTTGCTAGGCCTGCTTCCTAAGACTCATGTTGAGTACTTCAAAATTATTTTCAGTAACTCTCCTATTCTGTTGGCAGGAGTGTAAGTACTGAAAATCTTTCCAAGTGATAATTTAGCAGTAGCCATCAAAATAAAGACTATTTTTTTAACCTAGAAATCCCATTTCTATGAATCTATCCCTACAGGATACTTGTATATATGAAAAGGCTACATTAAGTAATTTGTTCATGGTAGTAACTTTTTTTTTTTTTTTTTTTTTTTTTTTTTTTGGTTTTTCAAGACAGGGTTTCTCTGTGTAGCTTTGCGCCTTTCCTGGATCTCGCTCTGTAGACCAGGCTGGCCTTGAACTCACAGAGATCCGACTGGCTCTGCCTCCCGAGTGCTGGGATTAAAGGCATGCGCCACCACCGCCCGGCGGTAGGAACATTTTTATTTTAAAAACAGAATATATATACATATCTATAAATATAGTATTGGTTAAAATGATTAATTTAAGAGAATAAGCTGAATATTTAGGGGGAGTAAGGAATAAAGAAATCATTTGCATTCAGTCTATATGTTTTAATCTTTATGAACATGTTTTCCTTTTTGTACCATTTTTATGCCATCAGTTAAAGAAGTATAAGTTGAGCAGGTAGAATGTCTCAGTGGGTAAAGCTGCCTGTCACAAAGTTTGACAACCTGAGTTCAAGTACCAGGACCCACACAGTGAAAGAAACAACTGACTTCTATAAGTTGTCCTCTGACCTCCTTGCCCTTCCCATAAATAAATGTAATAATCATCATAATAATGAAGTATAAATTAAACAAGTTCATTCAATGAAAGGAAAGCCAAAACAAATAGTGAGCAGAATAAATATCCACTTTTAGCCAACTTAATTCAAGTACTAACTAGTGTAATAGAATAAAAAACAAAACCCAATATAGCATTTGGGGCACAGATATGCTAAATTTTATGAACATGTTTTTATGGATAAATTGTAGAACTAAAAATATAAAAAATAAAGTATCTAATAAGAGCTATATAATCAAATCACATAAAACTTAGAGGAAATCCTGATGTGAGAACACACGTTCTAATTGCATTTTACTATAGTTCAAAGAGGTTTTCTTTAATACGTAAGTCCTCACTCCACGCACTTCCTGGGGAAGTGGAACATCTTCCACTAGATGGAGGGAGGCAGTTTGCTAAATGCCCATTATATAGTTCAAAATTCAGCTATTTTATCTCTAAAGAAATTAGAAATACTCGCCTTCTCTTTAGCCCATTTTTTTGCTGCCATGAACGACAACACTAGTGTGACCAGTCCTCCAGATCCATGTAAGCCTAAGTGCTGACAGCCTAAGACAGCAGAAATACATATACTCAGAACAAGGAAGGCTCGCCTCT
This sequence comes from Peromyscus eremicus, assembly GCF_949786415.1. Taxonomy (NCBI): domain Eukaryota; kingdom Metazoa; phylum Chordata; class Mammalia; order Rodentia; family Cricetidae; genus Peromyscus; species Peromyscus eremicus. The sequence goes on along the minus strand of NC_081421.1, from coordinate 106,284,632 downwards.
GTGTAAGTCTCTCCTAGAAATACATATTTAGAAGTTGTTTTACATTAAACATACAAGATGTAGCATTATCTTTTTCTTACCTTTTGCTACAATATTTGTAAAGGTTGTATTAAATAGTCTCTAAAATGTTGATTTGCATCAAAACTTTCAGCAAACTCAAAACCAAGTAATTCATCAAATATGAGACTTTCCCTCTTTACGCAGTGCTGACCGCAACATGAAAATGCTTACCAGACTACCTGAAAAGTGAGGAGACAGTTCCTCCAACAATGAGTTGTTCAAAGTAAATTGTTTGAAGATTTCTTTATTTAAAAGATTTGGTAACTTTGATGCAAGTTACCAAATTGCAAACAATTACAAATGACAATTGTTGAGTTCAAAACCAGACTCAGCTATATATAGAGAGAGACTTTGTCTCAAAATTGCCATCACCACCACCACCAACAACCAGGTCTAAAACCCTTGTCAAAGGGGAAGGAGGCAAATTTAAATCAGAAAATATGGATAGGTAAATTGGAACTTATCTCTGTTGCAAAGATGTTCAGGAGAAAGTTTTGGAAAAAGAGACTAAGAAAATTGTCCAGGATCAATAGATGATTTAGTGGAAGTGGGGGCGGAGTGGAAGGAAGAGGGGAGTCACATCCATTGTTCTCAGTATTTTAATCTACCAGATCAAGACACAGCAACGTTAACCAAGACTGCCTGGAATCAGCCACTATTAGGCTCAGTTTTAAGCATACAGTAGGCATCAGAGGCAACGTTTGGGGAAAGAGTCTTAAGCATAGACTTTTGTTTCAGTCTTTCTAAAGTTGTCTCAGAAAGCTTTATGCTGCACCCATGCTGTAGCTTGGATGTGAACTGTCCCCCAAAGTCCTTGTATTAGAAGCTTGATTCAGGGTGGTGGTGTGGGGCATGGCAGGACCCCTGGAAATCAGGGAAGCATGCTACTAAGCAAGTTGTTAGGGTCCAGTCGCTTCCTTCTCTTACTATGTTCCAGGGTTCATGACATAGTTAGCTTTGCTCTGCCGCTCCTTCCTGCAGTGGTACACTGCCAGGGTGATGAGGGAGGTCGGTAGCAGACTGCAGCCCCCCAAACTGTGGGCTAAATAAACCTTCTGTTTTAAAGATTAAGAGTATACTAGGTAGTTCATTACAGTGATGGGAGGCTGATTAACACACTAAAGTTGTACAAACCACTTTTTTTTATTTACCTGATCTCCACTTGGAAAATGCTGAATAAAAATTCCCATAACAATTCCTACCAGCACACCAATAAATACATCCCGCAAGGATGATAGGATATTGCTGACTACACTACCTGTAAGGGCACAAAATAAAAGAAACTTTTCACTGAGAAATATTTTCATGTACACTGTACATTAGAGAATAAGACCTACAGTGGTTCATGAGGAAGAATAACATTTCATAGAACAAATTACAAAATTGGACCCTTAATAGTGGCATGTGTGAAACATATTCAGAGCTCTCTAAAGTTAAATATCTATTCTTAATAATTTCATATAAACACACAACTGAAAATCTCCATTGTATAAATGGGTCAGAAAACAAAGAAATCATGTGCTCTCCTTACTCTCAACCTATCAGACCTGTAAGGGAGAAAATGGGAGAGCGAGCGAGCGACAGGAGCATTGATGTGGGCTGCTCAGGCCATGCTGACAATTCTGATATGCTGTGTGTAAAGCACACTTACATGTAGAAAGAACAACTTACCAAGAACAACCACATAAAACATTTGTATGCCACAGTTAAGCCTAAATATAGATGAGTCAATTAGGTTTTCAAATGAATAAATATTTTATATTGAGTCATTGTGTATTTTAAAAGGTAAACAACAACAACAAAAAACCCCTTGATCCTCAATTTAAAAAATTATTTGGTTTTACTCTGAGCATTGGATTAGCTAAACATATGTGTTAGAAATATTTTCCACTCAAAAGAATAGAGTGATATTGGTTAAGATGCTGGAATGGGAATCCTGAGCCTGGACCCCACAGATACACCAGAACTGAACAATAACAAACAGCCTAGAAGCCTTCCTGGAACTCTGTGTGCCAATTAAGAAGATGTGGCAGTCATGCAAGGGGGAAGTCAAGAACAATGGCCTGGAAACAAATGGAAGCCGCTAGTGTGCATTGTGCTGCTGGCAGCCCATCCCCAAGCTGGCACAGCAGTGGGGGGAGTAATCCCACTCACTACTTCCCCATTGAGAGGAAAAGAGAAGGCAGGGGCAGTTTTGGAGGCTGCCTAAAGCACTGGCCTTTGTCTCTCCTGCTTCTAACCTGATGCCCAAGTGTTGTCAAGAACAAAGGAGACGTCAGAAACATGCTCCTGAACCAGAGAGCTTTTGAAATTGTGCCAAGCATATAAAGGAAAATCATCAGTACTTTGCAATTTTTTAGAAAATATATGCTGGAGGAAGAACCCCCAAACTCATTTTATAAGGCCAGCACTACCTTGATGCCAACGCCAAACATACTGTAAGTAAACTATCCAGTGATGATGGAGTACCAGAAACCAGAGGCCTTGAACCAGACCAGTGACTCATTGCAGTGAACATTTGCTAGTAAAGCTGATAGGACACTGAGGGCCCCCAATGCCATCAGGATGAACGAAAAGGGGCTGGAGAGACAGGAAAGAAGGAGAAGCAAAGAGTTTTTTTCTTTATGTTTTGTTCTGTTTTGTTTTTGTTTGTTTGCTTCCTTGCTTTACCTTGTTTTGTTTTCTCCTGTGTGGGGGGGGGCGCTGCAGAGGTGATGGGAGAATATGGGAGGACCAGGAGGTAAGCAGATTTGGGGTGCATGATGTGAAACTACCAAAGAATCAATAAAGAAGTTAAATTAAAAAAAGAAAACTACAGGCCAATATTCCTAATAATTATACAAGAATCCTCAATACAATATGAGTAAATTGAACAGCACATTAATTGGGTTATATATTATGATCAAGTTGGATTTAATTCTGGAACGTAAAGGGATGCAAATGGATTTTTTTTAAAGATTTTATTTATTTTATGAGCATCTTGCTTGCGTGTATGTATATGTAAGATGTACATGTCTGATATCTTATAGATGCCAGAAGAAGGCATCAGATTGTCTTTATGTGGAGTTAGAGATGGTTTGGAGCCACCATGTAGATGCTGGAAACCAAACCCAGGTCCTCTAGAAGACAACAAATGCTCTTAACCACTGAGCCATCTCTATAGCACCCCAAAAATGTTTTTTATCTGGGGTCAAGATACAAAACTCTGTCATGAGATACAGTAAATTAAAAGGGACAGAAATCATAAGACCACCTTGTTTGATGCAGAAAAAAGCATTTGATGAGTCCAATAACCTTTTATGATGAAGTCACTCAATTTAAAATAAGAGCAATTTATCTCCCGAAAGCCCTGTAAGAAAAGCCCAGGGGCAACTCCATATAGATTGGCAAATGGAAACTTTCTTTTAAAGATCGGGAATAAGGTGATGATGTCATTTTCCCCAATTCTAGTCTCAAGGCACTGGAAGTTCTAGCTAGAGAAATTAGGCAAGAGAAATAAAAGGCATCTAAATGGAAAAGAAAAAAAATCCCTCTTTATGAGTAGATTGACCTTATATACAGTTTGGATCCCAGAACCCACATTAGAAAGTCAGATGCAGTTTGACTCCAACAACCAGTAAAAGGAGATGGAAGGCAGAGGTAGAATTTTTGAAAGCTTGAAGCTCACTAGCTTGGTATACAAAGCAGTGAATAATGACAGACTCTGTCTCAAAACAAGGTTGACGGTCAAGGCTGACACCAGAAGTAGTTCTCTGATTCCACATGTACACTCAGGCATGCTTTTCACCTGCACACCATCCCCTGATACACAATGAGATACAGGGAGAGAAACCTAACATTTATCCTCCAACACACAACCTGTCAGAACTAATAAACAAAACCAGCAAAGTTGTGTGCTGTGAAATCAACACTAAGATATCAGTTGTTTCATATATTAACAATGAAAAATTATAAAACTATGGAACTCATTTTGAATAGTATAAAAAGAAACAAAGAATAAATGTAATTAAGGAGGTGAAAGGCTTGTACTGATAATTGAAAACATTGCTGAGAGACGTTATAGACACATAAGTGGAAAATGTATTTGTGCATGATTCAATATAGTTATGGTGTCCATACATCCATACTAGTTGAAGAAACCTCTTTATTTTATGTGATTCCTATCAAAAATTCTAATGGATAGTTTGCTAGAAATGGAAAAGAGAACCTTAAAATTTATATAGAATGTTGAGGGACAGTGAAGAACCACATACTAGTGATCTTAATGCATGTGCAATTTGACATTTTGTTCTTTTTATAAAGCACAGTTGGAGTTCAAGTATTTTAATACAGGCTTAAGCACAAGGATTAAGAGAAAGAGGGGTACCCAGAGGAAAGTAAGCTACACCTAAGAGCATGGGTGTGTGCTGTGGGATGTCTTTCTGTATGCTGTGAATATGTGTTATTTCCATTGGCTAATAAAGCTTCATTGGCCTATGGCAGGGCAGGATGGAGCCAGGTGAGAAAATTCAAGAGAGATAATGAAAGGAGAAAGGAGTTGGGAGAGAAGCCAGCAGGCTTGATGCTGAAGGAGCAACAAGATGCCAGCAGACCAATAATGCCATGGCCACGTGGCAACATATAGATTTATAGAAATGGGTTAATTTGAGATCAAAGAGCTAGCTAGCCAGAAGCTAAAGCCATAGGCCATACAGTTTGTAATTAATATAAGCCTCCGTGTAATTATCTTAGAAGCGTCTGCGGGGCAATGGGGTTGGGCAGGACTGGAGAAACTTCCGGCTACAGGTGTGGTCTTCTCTAAGAAGACCTGCAGAAAGTAAAACCCAAGTGTGGGTGGGTATGGACTCTTCAAAGGAGAGCTGCCAATATTCTGTTCTTGATTTGTATTTTTCTAATGATTACATATGTTGAATAACTTTCAGATGCTTCTTAGTCATTTGTGTACCTTCTTTCAAGCCTAATTCCTGTTCTTTTAGCATTAGTCATCTGTAAACACCCTAAATTTACTTCTCCAAATTCTGGAGAGCAAGAAGTCAATATCAAGGCACCAACAGCTCTGGTGTCTGGTAAAGGTCTTTCCCTCATAGGCCACCTTCTTCTCTGTGGTCTCATGTGGTGAAAGGGATCCAGCCACACCTTTCATCAGAGCCCTACTAGCATCCATGAGGAGTGCCCTCATCCTCATCATTCCCAATAGGCCAAAGCTCAGACATCTCACTGGGCTTAGGTTCCAGGATTTGAATTCTGGAGACACAAAAACTTTCAGATTGTAGCAAAGGGCTTTGTTCATTTTAGCCTGAGGCATTTTCTTGTTCTTCCATATAATCTTCACATTATCAAACTTCCTTGATGACATTCTCCAAGTGTCATGTTTCCACTCTGGTTGATGTGTCACATATGTTTTTAAGGTTGATATCCCTATTTTACCAATATTTGCTTTTGTAGCCTGTTAGTGTTACATCAAAGAAACTATTGCTAAGTTTAGTGTCATAAAGCTTTTTCCTAATTTTATTCTTTTGAATATGAACATCTAGTTTCCCCATTACTGTTTGCAGAAGAAACTTTCCTTTCTCCATTAAGAACCCAGGAGTGGTGGCTCACACTTTTATCCTAGCACTGGGGAGCCTGAGACAGGAGAATTGCAGCAAATGCAAAGCTAGCCTAGGCTATACAGTGAGTTCCAAGCCAGTCTGGGCTAGAGAGTGAGCCTGTCTCAAAACAAAAAGGAAAGATAACATTAAACATGGGCACAAATGTTTCTACACAAGATATTCAATCTATTATTTTAATAGTAAATTATATAGCCAATTACAATTTTGTACAGGTTAGTAATTCTGAAACAATCCACTAATACTATACAACCATTCAAAATGACACAGAAATTGCCTGGATGGTTATATGTAACTAGTTCTGATTGTTTGGTAAGTTGGGCAAGAAGGATCATGAATTCCATGTCAGCCAGTATAACAACAGCAATCCTGTCTCCAAATTATTTTCTATATGAAAAGTATGTTTGTGATAATAAAAGTTAATAGCAAAATAATTTAGATTATGTGTAGAGATGAAAGGCAAAAATTGGGGCTGTCAATGGGGCTGGAGAGATGACTCAGCAGTTAAGAGCACTTGCTGCTCTTGCAGAGGATCTGGGTTCAGTTCCCAGCACCCACATAGAGGCTCACAACAATCTGTAATACCCTTTTCTAGCCTCTGTGGGCACTAAACACACATGGTGCACAAACTTATATGTATGCAAAACACACATATGCATAAAAATAAATCAATAAAAATAAATAAATTTTAAGAATTAGGGCTGTTGAGATGGCTCAGCAGTTAGAAGCGCTTGCCATGCAGACCCGACCATCTGAATTCAATCCCTAGGATTCATGGTGGCAAGGAGAGAAAAGGGGTTGGAAAGATGGCTCAATGGCTAAAACACACTGCTCTTCCAGAGGCTGAAAGTTGTTCTTAGCATTCTCAACTGCCTGTGACTTCTGCTCCAGATCCAGTGTCGTCTTCTAGGCTCTGAGGGTACCCACACACATGTGGCATACATACACATAAATGAAAATTAAAAAAAGGAGAGAGCCAACTCCTAAAACTTGTCCTCTGACCTCCACACATGTTTAGTGGCATGCATCCCATACCCTCTACCCCCACCATATCCACCACAGTAACAACAAATAAAATAATAATAAAGGCAAAAATAAAGGAGCCAAAAAGAAAGAGCAAAAGTCTCCATTCCCTAGCAGTGGGGCTCTAACTGCTCAGTTGCTGGCCCAGTGGATTGTGATGCCATAAACAGTTAGAGACTAACTATTAATGGCACCTCATTCCTAATGGCCAGTTTTAAGGACAAGTGGCCCTATTCAATTGACTACCTCAACATAGTGAGTTGCCCTCCTGAACTCAATTAAAACACAACTGCACACAAATGGCCCAGGAGGCAAGGCCAGATAACTTCTCTTAACTGCTATATAAAAGGAAACATTCCCTCTCAAGGGTACACCACTTTCTTTTTGAGACTTAGTTTGCTGTCCTTCTGGTCTGGTAAATACTTTTATTCATATGCCTTGGACTCATGGTACTCCTGTGGACAGTGTGGTCAATGTTCAGTGATTTTTATAATGGGAGAGGACTAGGGAGATGGCCCTATTAGTAAAATGCTAGATGGCAAACCCGAGACACTAATAGAGCTGGACATTTGAAATCACAGTAATGAGAAGGTGGGCACAGGAGGATCTCTGGAGCTCACTGACTAGTCAGCCTAGCCAAACTGTTGAGTTCCAGACACAGAGCGATCCTGTCGATGGCCAGTCAGCCTAGTCAAACTGTTGAGTTCCAGACACAGAGAGATCCTGTTGATGACCAGTCAGCCTAGCCAAACTCTTGTGCTCTAGGCACAGGGAAAAATCCTATCTCAACAAATAAGCTGAAGAACAATTGAAGAAAACATCCAATGTCAACCTCTGGGCTCCACATGCACATGTGTGCACATAGCCACACAACCATACATATGTACATATGTACATGCACATATATACACGCTTAGACACAGAAACACACAGAATAAAGGGAGACAGAAATAAAGAGAAGAGGGGAAAGAGATTTATATAATAAGGCTGAGAAAATATTCTTACCTAGTGGGGATGACTATTACAGATTTTATTTTTATCTTTTATATTTTTAAATATATTTTCTGATATTTAAAAAGAGACAGAGTCTGGATGGCCTTGAATTCCTGCGTTCATGTGATCCCTTCTTAGTCTCCTAAAATGCTGACATAGGCACACTACCACATCCAGCTCTTATCCACACTACTTTTAAAACTATCTTAATGCTTCTAGAATGTAGACAACTGAATTTTAAATACTGCAGATAATCAGAGCACCACTGACTGTGGAAATGCTAGCTTTTGAAAACTTTTCTTTAAAACTAAGAATTCCAATTTTGAGACCTGATTTTCCTGCTAAGTGTTTACTACCCAGTTCTCCTGTGGTCATGTCATCTTTGTCAACAGTTTTCCAACAACTCCATAAATGTGTCTTCAGGAGGGCAGTCTTTGTGCTCACTTACCTTCACAGTGAGCATGCCCAGCGTTGGAGTGGCACCTTCTGGCACTTTCCCGTTGGCCACTGTGAACTTTCCCAGCCTCTTTCCCACTGCAGGTCCTTTCACTCACAGGGCAGCAGCTGTGTGGCTGGAGACCCAGTGCTTTCCCCACCTGACCCCGCCTGTTTTGCCAGTTCCTCAAGCTCCAGGAAGGCTGAGTGGCCACTCCTCTTCCAGGTCTTGTCTAGAGTTATGTGATGTTCCAACATCATGACCACAGAGCCACCATGGCCACAGACATTACTATGCCTTTTCAAATTCTAGAGTACCCTCTGGGAATGTCAGGAAGGAGCTTCTGACATTCTGAAATGAGCAACAGGTGGTGACCTCAGACAATGGTCACTGGAGGAAGCAGAAGCTGGGTTGAGGGGCTTCAGGCTGTGATACACAGGCTTTGTGCTATCTATCAACTGCATTTGTGGGCAACCACCATGAGCTTCCTTGGCTGTCTTCTCTAAAAAAGATAAGTGTTAGTGTCTGCTGCTCCAACTCTGTCCATACAGAAACTCATCTACCATTTCATCCATCAAGAGGCATTGGGAAAGAGGCCAACATCCTTTGCATATTGCTTCAGCTTCTTGTACAGACAAAGCTGAATTCTAGGGGCAGCTGGCTTCCCACTTGTCTCCTCAGGAGGGCTTTGAGCATACAGGCTCTCTAGGGGCTCTCATCAATTGTGAATTCCAGTGTATCCTCTTTGAACTTGGCACAATTGGCCACACTCTCCTTGACTGTGGATCTAACACTTACTATGTCCAAGTCACCCTGGTGGTTCCGGCTTTTCTCAGCAGTGGTGAAGCATGGGCACTACCAGCCCCAAGACAGCATGGGCTCTAGTGATAGGCGGCTATTCCCACTTCACTGCAGTCTGGGCTCTTTGTGAGCCCAGTTCCTACTTTCACAGTATCTGTAGTGCTGGTCAAGACCAAATGTCACCTTGCAAATCTGAACTGGTGTAGTAAGATTTTGTCTTAACACTACCAAAAGGGCACATTGTTGTCCCAGCTTTGTATGTTTGAATTGTCCTAATATCAAGCAACCTGTTATTAGGATGATAAGAAACATACATTTCAAAAACACTTAGTCAACGTATTAACAACACTATAAACTGACAAAATTCCAAAGCACCAAAATCAGATAAATGGCAAGGATGTAGATAATCAAATTAGTTGAAAAAGTTCAGTACTAAAATTAATTCATTTTGTTAAGTACTATTTAGGAGCTTTTGGAGAATTCATTTTACATTCTAAATTTTAAAAGATCCTATTGAAGCATCTTACCTGGTCAAGATGAGCTTCTATGAAGAATAAAGAGATATTAAAGTCTTGGTTAATAAACATAGAGAGAATGCCAGAAACCCAGTTTTAAGAACTACAGAAAAAAAAATAAGTGAAACATTTTCTTATTTACCTGAGGAAAAGACCATGCTCAAGAATGTATTGAATCCAGTGATGGCCACAACATCGTCCATACTGCTGGCGGCCACCAGCAAGGTTGGAATGCCTTTCTCAACACCGTATCCATTTTCTTGCAACAACAGCATGGAGGGCACCACAACAGCAGGAGAGACAGCACCTAGAACAAAGCTGAAAGGCAGACTTTGAAAACCCACCAGCCCGTTACGCAGTTAGTGTTCTGCTGTCAATCTCACATGGCATCATTCTGCCTTTGAGTGAAGCCTCCTAATGGTGATAGAGCACTGTGCATGTCATTTACTGTTGAATAAAAGTTCTCAGACATGTGTCCTAAGAAATTGGACTAAGCATAAATTGCAGGTCTCCTCTCTATCTGTACATGGTTTAAAATGAAGATATCAATACATTGAGAAAATTCATAATACAAGTAGCAGACAACAAGAGAATCCTCAATGGATAAGAAACCAAGAGTATTCCAGTCAGAGCTAGATGAGGATTTCAGAAGAAAACACAAGTCCAGTGTGTCTAACACTGCTCCAGAAGAGATGCTATACTTTGAAAGGTACCCTAACTACACATGGTAGATACTCTAAACTCTTCACAACGGCTGCACCATGTCACAATCCCACTGGCAGAACACAACAGATCTAGATTCTCCACATCCTTGCCAATATTACACACATATACTGGCTAGCCTAATGTAGCCACAATGATGTTTTATTTTTGCTTTCTAATACTTATTGATGACAAGAATTATAGATGTTTGTTGACCATTTGTATATTTTCTATGGATAAATGTCTTTTTAACACACACACACAGACACAAATCTTCAAAAAAACAAAATTGATTTTAAATGCACAAATTGTATATATAAACTTGTTGCTTTTTCTATAGAATAGCAACAAGTAACTGGAACTTAAAATAAAAAACAACTTTACAGGAGTATTAAAACACCAATTCACATGGAAGATAACCAGCAATGAAGCCGGATTCAGAGACAAAGCCTTTGAAGAACCAATTAAAGTTAAATGTGGTCATAAGGGTGGAGTCAAATCAAGGAGGACCAGTGTCTCATAAGAATAGAAACAGATCCCAAGGACGCCTCAAGAGAGGACAGGTTTGTCTATTTGTCCCTGTGCTTTTTCCAATCATGGTCGCAACAATTCTTGCTCATACAATCCCTCCTCTTTCTCACCGATTGGACTCCCGGAGCTCCACCTGGGTCCTGGCCATAGATCTCTGTATCCACTTCCATCAGTCATTTGGATGAGAGAGAGTTCTACCATGACAGTTAGGCCATCTGTTCACCAGAGTAGGGACAAATAGCCAAACTAGTGGAAACTATGAACCAATAGCTGAGGAGCCCCCAACTGGATCAGGCCCTCTGGATAAGTGAGACAGTTGATTAGCTGGAACTGTTTGGGAGGCCCCCAGGCAGTGGAGCCAGGACCTGTCCTTGGTGAGAGCTGGCTTTTTGGAGCCTGGGGCCTATGCAGGGACACTTTGCTCAGCCTGGGTGAAGGGAGGAGGGGACTGGACCTGCCTGACTGAATCTACCAGGCTCAGCTGAATCCCCAGGGGAGTCCTTGCGCTGGAGGAGATTGGAATGGGGGATGGGTTGGGGGGCGGGGGGGGGCAGAAGGAGGAAGGATGGGGAATCCATGGCTGATATGTAAAATTAAATTAAATTACAAAATTTAAAAAAAAGAAAGAGGACAGGCCATGTAAAGACACAGGAAGGAGGCAACAATCTGCAAGCCAGGTAGAGAGACGGCAAGAGAGATCAAACCTGCCGGCATCCTCACCTTGGCCTTCCAACCTTCAGAACTTGAAGAGATGAATCTTGCTGTTTTAGTCACTAATTATTTAACTAGTTAACAAAGGAATCAAAAGGCCAAGTCACATATTAGAAAAAAAGTTTATAATGTATAAACTAGATGAAAGACTTTGGTCTAGAATATAAACACAGGGAGCTGGAGAGCTGGCTCAGTGGTCAAGAACACTGGGTGCTTTTCCACAGGATCTGGGTTTGATACCCAGGACCAATATGGGCAGCTCACAATCATCTATAATTCCAGTTCCAGGGGATCTAACACCTTCTTCTCACCTCTGTGAGTATGGCATGCATACAGTGCCCAGATACATGCAGGCAGAAGACCCATTCACATAAAAAAGATTATACATAATTTTAAAATTCAGTAAGAAATCGAGCAACTCAATTTTTAAAACTGACAAAAGGTTTGAACTGGCATTTTACCAAAGAAGCTGTATGACTAGTTCCAGTGTATAAAACAAAGCTCAGTGCCAGTAGTTATCAAAGAAATAGAAGCTAAGTTCAAAACAGAGTACCACTTATAGTCTCTAGAAAATACGGTGCATAAATAAACAGTGTCAGTTCAGAGGATGTGACGCCCTGTGATCTTAAAGACTGAAGGTATAATCAGAAGACATTTCACATGGATGTCTTTTCATTTTATAAATAATAAAAATAGGCTGGGATGTAGCTTAGTGATAGAATACTTGCCTCATATACTTGAGGCAGTCAGTTTGATTTCCAGCACAGATATATGTGTGCATATATGTATGTATGTATGTATCAAGGTATTTTACAATACAAGTTTGAAACTCACTATATTTGGCAGTGAGTATGCAATGGCTACACTTTTTTACAAATCTGACTGGAATGTAGAAGTGGATGCAAGAACTAATGAAAAGAAGTTTGGAGCTACAGACAGTGACTCCAGCCTTGAAGAATTTTGATACGAGGGAATGGATAATAGAGAAGATAGATGTGGCCCTACACCAAGAGAAAAAGTTTTGTGTTTTTATTGCTTTGAAAAGAGAAGTATTTTTATTTATGTGTCCATTAATGAAATCTCTCACATATATATATATATATATATATATATATATATATATATATATATATATATATATATATATATATATATATATATATACACATAAATAAAACACAATACTGTATGACAAAGTGGTCATTTGACATACTAATAAACACAGACACACAACAGAAGAGGGGATAAGTTGAGGGACTGGACTATTTGGCACTAAACCCTGAGGAACATTACTGTTTGTGTAACTGACAGTAGTCTTTTACAGAGATTGGATCTTGCTTTGTACCTCTGACTGACCGTGAACTATGTATGATGTTGCCTCAGCCTCCCTAGTGTGGAATTACAGGAGTGTGCCACCATGCCCAGCTGGATTTGGTAGAAGTGGAACATGACTCTCTACCTTTGATTCTTGCCCAACCCTGGTAAAATGATCTTAATGGAGAACTTGGCTATACAATATTCAGAGTACCCAAAGCTTTAACCAAACACATTTAACTGTGTAATTTCATGTTATGAGGGAAGGGAGAAAAATATTACCCTAATAGGAACCCCCATTGCCAAGGAAACTTCATAAGGAAGTGGGAGAAAAAAGCAGCTGAACACGCCTCTATGAGGCATGGACCGAATGACAACCTCAAACAAACTCCCTTCAGATGCTTCAAAGCCTGAAATAGAAAAGGTAGCATTTAGATAAATTTACAAAGGCCAACAAGAAAATTATCTAAGCAAACACTGTAACATAGCATTTCTTTGAGGGATAGCAACTTCACACTTGATAAAGTGTTCATCTAGAGACTGGCAAAGATTTATTTCTCCAAGATTATTTCTACCTTCTTTAATTTTCCCACTGCACACTACAGTGATAATATCCCATTGGATTTTCCCCTCCAGTTAATTAGTGGTGAACTATTTAATTTAATAGTAATAATAAAAAATACTAACATGTCACAATAAAAAATATTATTTATTTCAAAAGGAAATACTTGTCTATTTTCTTAGTTGTTCAATGATGTTATGAGTGATAATTATTTAACCTTTTGGTATAATTTCATTAAATCTATATAAACTTTCCACACTTGATTCTGTAGCTATCATATCTATGACTAGTCACATTTCAATAATTCAAACAAATATCTGATCTCCATATTATAGTATTTTAAGAAATATTTTAAATAACAATAATGTAAAGTTAATCAGGAACATATTTCTAGATAGTCATGAAACAAATTATTGAAATTTTAATCTCTCTTTTAAACAGAGAGACAAGGAAACTTTTATAGGATTACCTTATCCTTTCTTAACTGGAAGCAAATAATATCCATAGAAAAGCCTCTCAATTAATAGTGGTACTGCCTAGGGTACATCTATTTCTATGCATGTTTTTGAATATGATCAGTAATAACGATCTTATATCATAGTGATTTCTCTTCATACAAATAATGATGGCTGGAAATAGAAATTATGAAACCAGTATTTTGGTCAAGTCTTTGATTGCCATCTTAGGTTTACATGCAGACTCTACTTAAAACAGCTATAACAAAAATCCTATTTCTTTTTTTTCTGTTATTTTCTAATATGTAAAAGAATTTTACTCAAAATTGAATAGGAAACTTACCTGCGGGTCCAGTCCAAGCCCAGCTCGTATTAGGATAATAGTAAGGGCCGTGTTTCTTAAAGCTGAAGACCATGTGGTAGGAATATGGACAAATTTATAAATAATTGGAACATTCCTGATGGTGAAACCAGCCAGTAACATGCCTGGGAGGGGAGGGAAGGGAAGAAAAAGAAAGAGAAAAGAAAGTGTATCTGAAGTTAATTTTCCAAGGGAGATATGCAGGGTAGTTTGCACACAAGGAGAGGAAGTGGAACAGGTAAAGAGGTGTGAACACAAACATGCACAAGTGTGGTATAGCAAACAATTCAGAGATGCTGGGATGAGAGTGCAGACCATAGGGAGAAGCCAGATCGTGGAAAGGTTCTCCTCTTTGGCAGAATCAAGGGCTCGGGGAAGGTTTCATAGAGGAATTGCTGTAAGGATCTTGCAGTTTTTATGTGTTGGTCTGGGTGAACTAGAGAGTGATGAAACAGGCCACAGAGACCAGTAAGAAGGATATGCCATTGTTCATGGCAAAGTAGCGAACAGCCCAAGAGAGAAGTTGTGAAGAAGAGGGTAAAGATTCAGTGAGCATTTAGAGATATAAGACCTCAGAAAAAATTCTCCCACTAACTTTCCTGTCTACCTGGAGAGTCACAGAACAAAAGGATAAAGAAACAGTACATAATACAGCAGTGGCAGATGGGTACACACAGTACAGATGCCCATGCAGCATATTCAATTATCATAAGATACTAGTGCCTCACTCGTCATAATATGTGCAACATATTAGTTACATGACATGTACAGAACTTTAGCCTTTTCTAAGTTTCCTTTCTTCTAGAATGCACTTTAAGTTTAAAACTTACTAAATAATAAGGCAACACAAATCATAGAGAATTTTCAAATTATTTTCAAAAATAGACTGTAAAAAACCTGTATGTAGAGAATAAACCTATATGAAAAAGCTATATATACACATACAGTAAATATATATAATTAGACACTAGATCCACATTATAAAATAAAATAATATATCTAGTCCAAGTAGAAAATGTTCAAGATTTACAAATAGTCAACAAAGAATACAGCTAATTATATACTTACCCAGAAGAGGTGGAAGTGGGGGCACTACAGGTATTCTAATGATTTCTAAAATTTTCCCCCCAAGGAAGGCACTGTAAAAAATAACTATAAGTCCAAACAAATTTCCACCAGGGAGAACTTCTTGGCCCATAAGGGCCCAGAGTAGAACCCATAATAAAATGAGTGTAACTCCTGAAATATAAAAAAGATTACATCTATATAAACATAAATACACGTGACCAAAAATGAATTCTATCAAATATATTAACATACAGACTTATATAGCTATGCACAGCATAGATTAACAATGCATACTGGTATAGTTGAAGTTAGTTATTAAGATATATTTCAAAGACCCTATCAGATTAGTGGACAAATATTAAACAAACTATTTTTTTTAAGCATTTTAAGGGGGCCAGGTAAAAGTGCTTGCCATGAAACCCGATGGTCTGAGGTCATTCCCTGGATACCATGTAAATAAATGAAGGAGACAACCAGAACCCGCTACACAAGACTATTTCCCGAACTCAATAAATGTGCCATGACACACTTGTCTTTTCATTACACACACATGTACACACATGCATGCACACACACAGACACTAAAACAAAAATTTCAGACTCTATGTGAATTGCTTTTCTTTGTAGTGCTGGGAATTCAACCTAGGGTCTCACACATGCTAAGGATACCACTGATATCCTTGAATTCTGTACACAAAGGTCTTTTTCTTTCTTGTTTTTTTTTTTTTTTTTTTTTGGTTTTTCAAGACAGGGTTTCTCCGTGGAGCCTATCCTGGAACTCACTCTGTAGCCCAGGCTGGCCTTGAACTCACAGAGATCCACCTGGCTCTGCCTCCCGAGTGCTGGGATTAAAGGCATGCGCCACCATTGCCTGGCTTTCTTTCTTGTTTTAAGGTAGGGTCTAGCTTTGTCACCTATGCTGGCTTTCAAATGTGCTCTTGCCTCTGCCTCTAATAGCTAGCACTATCGCCCACACCATAATGTCACATTATGAAGAAATGTCATGACAATGATGAGATTTTCTTGAGTTTTAAAACAGCTTTTCCAGGAAGACTACAAGCCTGACTGGCTGTGATACAAATTCTCAACTTAATTCATGATCATAATAGCAGAGCAAATTTTTAAACATGAGCAGATTAAGTCTTTGTACTAAAAAAATTACTCAGGTAATATTTTTGTACTTATTAGAAAGGACAAAGCCTGCAGGAAAACAAACATGGACATTGTGGGAATGGTTACAAGGTACCTTATGTGCAGGAAGTATTGGTGGACAGGGTGAGTAAACAAAGGTGGTATAGAGCTAGTGAGATGGTTCAGCAGGTAAGAGCATTTGCCACGCAACTCTGACTACCTAAACTTGATCTTGAGCATCCAAGGAAAAATGATTCATGCTATGGCTCACATCTAATCCCAACACTAGCACTTCCATGGTGTGGTGGCTTGAATAGGTGTGGCCCCCACCAATTAATGTGTTTGAATGCTTGGCCTATAGGGAGTGGCACTATTAGGAGGTGTGGCCTTGTTGGAGGAAGTATGTCACTTTGAGGGTGGACTTTGAGGTATCATATGCTCAAGCTATACCTGGTATGGCACACAGTCTCCTTCTCCTGCACCATGTCTGCCTGCATACTGCCGTGTCCCACCATGATGATAATGGACTAAACCTCTGAAACTGTAAGTCAACCCCGATTAAATGTTTTCCTTTATAAGAGTTGCTGTGGTCATGGTGTCTCTTCACAGCAACAGAAACCCTAAGACAGAAGCTGGTATCAGGGACTGGAGTATTGCTGTGATAGGCCTGGCCATGCTTTTGTTTGGAGGAATGTGGACTTTGGGATGTGGGGTTAGGAAAGCAGTGGAATGCTTTAAGCACTACTTAATGGGTCATCCTAGTAGGAATGTGGAAGACAGTGGTGCTGAGGATGCTCAAGAGGTTTCAGAGGAGAATATTAATATATGGGCTATAGACTGTTCTTGTGATATTTTGGTGAAGAATGTAGCTGCTTTTTGCCCTTGTCTGAAAAGTCTGCCTGAGGCTAAAGTGAAGAGTTTTGGATTAATTCTACTGGCAGAAGAAATCTCAAAACAGCCTGGTATAGACTCTTTTGTGTGGTTATTAGAGGTCACTCTTATGCAAATCTATAATGTAAAGGAGTAAGCTGAGCAGGGAAAGTTACAAAATGTACAGTTTGAGAAGAAAGGAGGCACCAGGAAGTAGAATGGGGCTAAGTCCTATGTTCAAGGAGATAAACAGATACAAGAAAAGCCTGATATTAAAAGGAATAAAAAGAGTAGTGACCTCAAGATAAGACCCCACCCAGCTAAGATTTCAACTTGTGAAAAGGAATTAAAGAACAGCTTAGGTCCAGGCATGGAAGTACACACCTTTAATCCTAGCACCCAGGAGACAGAGGCAGGCGGATCTCTGAGTTCAAGGCCAGCATGGTCTACAGAGCAAATTCCAGGACAGCCAAGCTTGGTAATGAGGGAAACCATGGAAAGCAGAAAGCTCATGGGGATGTAATTGAATGAGGGGATTATGTTCCAGCCCCAGCAACCAAGAGAACTTGGCACCTTCAGACCCATGGTTCTAGCTTTAGAGTCAAGGATAGAAGAAAGGGGTTATGGAATCACTCTCCATGACTAAGGAAAGCTGCTGAGACCAAGCATGTGTCAGGGGTGTCCCTGCATGGAGGCCTAGAGAGGCCACTGTGTGAAGCTGTGAAGGTGAAGCCTAGATTGCTGTAGAGACCCCAAGATGTTGGAAATGCCAGAGCCCTGGGATACTTGCCAAGGAGATCTGCTAACAGGAAGTGGAACCAGCCCAAGAGGAAGAAGTGTGTTACAATCAACAAAGCTGAAACAAGTTGGAGACCTGAAGTAAGAAGACATCTTTTCTCAAAAGCAAGGTAGAACGAGAGAACTGACTCACCTCAAATTGTCCACTCACCTGAATAGAATGCCGCCTCCAAATCACTAGATGTCTACTAAGTTATGTAATAAGTACACAGGAAACCCACAAGAAGACAAACAAAAGAACAGTGACAGCAGACACTTATAAAAGACATTAGGTACTGGGAGCCATGGGATAGAAGGATCTCACCGTTCAAGAGGCAGACTGACAAAACAGGTCTTGGGAATTCCTGGCTCTTGCCATGCTCCTAATAATGTTCTTCTAGCAAGGTTATAAAACATATATGTGCCCACATATTTTCCAATATTTTAATCATATTTCACAAAATTTTATTAATTTCATATTCACTAAATAAATAAGCACTTCTTTTTAAATTAATCTATTTGATATTTTGTCCAACCTCAAGTGCAGAATATACAAAATAAATGAGCAAGGTCTGATTAAGTTAAAAGGTGAAGAGAGGAAGGAAAGATACAAACAAGGTCAAGCTAGGTCCTCATGGCAGACACATACACATGTCTTAATTAAAACAAAATTAAATAGCACAAATGAACAAACAAAAATTAGTAGCCTTCTTATATGCCAACAGAAAACACACTAAAAAGAAATCAGACAAAATAATTCTATTCACAATTGCCTCAAAAAATGTTGGAATAAATCTAACAAAAAAAATCAAACAATTTAATTTAAAAAATGTGTTATTGAAATGAGTTGAAAGGTCTCAAAAGCTGAAGTACACATGGCCTCCCTAACCATCAGAGAGATGCAAATGGAAACCACACTGAGATTCTGTCTCACCCCAGTCATAGTGGCAGTTATTAAAGATACAAACACAAATGCTGGCGAGGATGCAGACAAACGGGAACTCACACTCTTGGAAGGGATGTACAGTACTCCAGCCATTGTGGAAATCAGCATGAGGGTTTCTTGAAGAAACTAAAATCAATTGGCTATATGACCCAGCTATCCCACTCCTGGGTATTTACCCATGTTACCACATGTCAACATATCACAGAGAGATCTGCATATCCATGTTCACTGCAGCACTGTTCACAATAGCTAAGTTATAGAGCCAACCTAGGCACCTAACAGCAGAGGGATGAGTAACAAATATGTAATATATGAAGAACAAAGTTGTCATTTGTAGAAAAATGGGTGTAATTCAAGACAATCAACTGAATGAATCTCAGAAAGAAAAATATCACCTTTTTCTCATTTGTGATTTATGGATTTTGTATAGACATAAAGTCATACGTGCATATGATATGAAAGTAGAAATAAAACTTGTTCCTAGGAATCCACAAAGATGACCCCACCTTAGACTACTGGCAATAATCGAGAAGATGCCTTAACTGGCCTACTCTGGTGACCAGATGGGTGAATACCCTAACTGTCATCATAGAGCCCAGTGACTGATGGAAACAGATGCAGAGACCATGGCAACAAATAAATAAATATGGCAACAAGGAGGACTAACAGGATAGTAAAGGTTGAGAAGGGTGAGGTTGGCAGGGATGAGGGGAATTTGATCAAAGCATATTTGTATAAAATGTCCTCATGTATCTCAGAACCATATATAATTTATTATTATTATTATTATGATGATGATGATGATGATGATGATGAAGAGATTTTTCCATTCATTTTACATACCAACCGAAGATTCCCCTCTCCTCCCTCCTCCCAATCCCTAGCCTTCCCCACCAACCCATCCCCCACTCCCACCTCCTCCAAGGCAAGGTCTCCTATAGGGAGTCAGCAGAGCCTGGTACATTCAGCTGAGGCAGGTCCAAGCCCCCCTCCTCCCTGCACCAAGGCTGTGCAAAGTGTCCCACCATAGGCACTGGGCTCCAAAAAGCCGGCTCATGCAGCAGGGACAGGTCGCGATCCCACTGCCTGCTTGGGGGCCCCCTAAACAGTTCAAACTAA
This sequence comes from Peromyscus eremicus, assembly GCF_949786415.1. NCBI lineage: Eukaryota > Metazoa > Chordata > Mammalia > Rodentia > Cricetidae > Peromyscus > Peromyscus eremicus. Next base: position 106,264,648 of record NC_081421.1, on the reverse strand, counting down.
GCAACTGTCTCGCCTATCCAGAGGGCCTAGTCCAGTACCATGGGGGCTCCACAGCTATTGGTCCACAGTTCATGTATCTCCACTAGTTTGGCTGGCCATCTCTGTACATTTTCTCATCATGATCTTGATGTCCCTTGCTCATAGAATCCTTCCTCTCTCTCATGGATTGGACTCCTGGAGCTCAGCCTGGTGCCCAGCCATGGTCTCTGCATCTGTTTCCATCAGTCACTGGGCTCTATGATGACAGTTAGGGTATTCACCCATCTGATCACCAGAGTAGGCCAGTTCAGGCACCTTCTCAACTATTGCCAGTAGTCTAAGGTGGGGTCATCTTTGTGGATTCCTAGGAACTTCCCTAGCACTCTGTTTTTCCCTATTCCCATGATGTCTTCATTTATCATGGTATCTCTTTACAAAACTCAAATCCAAGTGGATCAAAGACCTCAACATAAATCCAGTTACAATGAACTTGTTAGAAGAGAAAGCAGGAAGTAGTCTTGAACGCATTGCCAAAGGAGACCACTTCCTAAATATAACACTCATAGCACAGACACTGAGAACAACAATTAATAAATGGGACCTCTTGAAACTGAGAAGCTTTTGTAGGGTGAAGGACATGGTCAATAAGACAAAATGACAGCCTACAGAATGGGAAAAGATCTTCACCAACCCCAAATCTGACAGAGGGCTGATCTCCAAAATATATAAAGAACTCAAGAAACTAGACATCAAAATACCTAAACAATCCAATTAAAAAATGGGCTACAGAGCTAAATGCCGAATTCTCAATAGAAGAATCTCAAATGGCTGAAAGACATTTAAGGAACTGCTCAACATCCTTAGTCATCATGGAAATGCAAATCAAAATGACTCTGAGATATCATCTTACACCTGTCAGAATGGCTAAAACCATATATAATTTTTAAAAACTGAACAGAATTAAAAAAATAAAAAACATAAAAGGAATAAATATAACATCATAAAGAGCATTGGGAGCTGTAAGTGGCCTGAGGTAGCCTGTTAAAATGGTTCATTACTCCTATGACCTAGAAGTCCCTACAAAATCATGCAAATCAAGAGGTTCAAATCTTCACGTTCACTTTAAGAACACCAGTGAAACTGCCTAGGCTATCAAGGATATACATATCCAGAAAGCCACCAAGCATCTCAAAGATGCCATTTTAAAGATGCAGTATGTGTCATCTGGATGGTAGAACGGCAGAGACAGTAGGTACACCAAGGCCAAATGGTGGGATGGACTCAGGGCCAGTGGTCTAAAAAGAGTGCTTAATTTTTGCTGCACATGCTTAAAAATGCAGAGAGTGGTGCTGAACTGAAGGGTTTAGATGTCGATTCTCTAGTCATTGAACATATCCAGGTGAACGGAGTATCTACGATGTGCCCATGAATTTATAGAACTCATGGCTGTGTTAACCCGTATATGCGCTCCCCCTGCCACATGGAAATAATCCTCATTGAAAAGGAACAAAGTGTTCCAAAGCCAGAAGAGGAAGGTGAACAGGAGAAAAGTTATCCCAGATGAAACTGAAGAAACAAAAACTTATGGCACGGAAATAAATTCAGCATAAAATAAATGCAGATAAAAGTAAAGGGGGGAAATTGGGGGAAAGGAGTAATTATCACCCTGTTCTGAAAGCTGAGCATAGTTAATTAGGATGAATGATAAAAAAGGGTGGGAGAGGTGCAGCTTGAAATGTATAAGGTCGCTAGGAAAAAGTTCCTCTAATAATGGAAATCAAACACTATATTAAGGGTCCCTGGCTCTATTGTGGTGGCCATGCTGAAGACCACTGGCCTGGTGGGATTGGCTGCATGCAACATTCCACAGAAGAATCTAAGAATCTTGTATACAAAGATTCTTGATAGTCTTGGCCAATTCCTTTGGAATCAAATGTCAAAAAATTAGAACTAGCATCAGGGCAGCTAGCTAGAAGAGGTGATTCTTCTGGCTGAAAATGAACTATCTGGGCATTTTTAAAAAGCTGCAATGTACCCAAACTGTCTCTATCTCAGGCATCATTAGTAGAACCTCTTCCTGCAAACCAGTGAGAATGGCCAGTATAGTTAGGAAATGTCTCTGATGGGCTGGTGGGAAACTGGTGCACTTAAATGTTTGGCTACATAGTTCTGATTTACATTTTCCAGTTAGACTAAAATATTGAACATTTCCCCATCTATTATTGCCCATTTACACTTCTTCTGAGAAATGTGTGTTCAACTCATCTGTGCATTTGTTGGCTGGATAGTTTGATTTTGGCTCTCAATTTTTAAAGTTTATATATTCTAGCTATAATTCCCTAGGTTGTGTATCTGGCAGAGATGTTCTCTCATTCTGTAAGTTGTCTCTTCACTCTGTCTATTGATTGTAGACTACTTTAAATTTCATTCCATCCTATTGATCATTCTTGCTGTTATCTCTTGAGATGTTGGTATCCTTTTCAGAAAATTCTTGCCTATGACTGTATCTTGAAATGTTTTCATTAATATGATTAGTAGCTTCGAAGTTTCCAGTTCTTGGATAAAATCTGAAATTATTTTTTACAAAGAGTGACAGAGATGGATCTAGTTTCATTCTTCTACATGTGGATGTGAAATTTGCTTAATGTCATTCTTTGATGAGGCTATCTTTTCTCTAATGTATTCTTTGTAGAAAACTCAATGGTTATAGCTATATGTGTCTACGTCTTGCTGCCATGCTGCTCTGCCATGATGGACTCTCAACCCTCTGAAACTGTGAATGGAATTAAACACTTTCTTTTATAAGTTGCCTTGGTCATGATGTTTTATCACAGTAATAGAAACCTAACTAAGACATTTGGCTTCTTTTTCTGTTTGTATCCTTTTTATTTCTTTCTCCTCTCTTACTGCTTTGGCTAAAGCTTCAAGAATTATGTTGAATAAGAATGGAGACACTAGCCGGGCGGTGGTGGCGCACGCCTTTAATCCCAGCACTCGGGAGGCAGAGCCAGGCGGATCTCTGTGAGTTTGAGGCCAGCCTGGGCTACCAAGTGAGTTCCAGGAAAAGGCACAAAGCAAAACCCTGTCTCGAAAAACCAAAAAAAAAAAAAAAAAAAAAAAAAAAGAATGGAGACACTAGACATCCTTGTCTCTTTCTTATTTTGGAGGAAATGCCTTCAGTTTTTTCATAATTAATATAATGTTGGTTATAGATTTATTGTATGTATCCTTAGTATGGTAAGGTATGTTCCATCTGTTCCTAGTTCCTAAAAGCTTTCATCAGGAAATAATGCTGGACTGTGTTAAAAGCTTTTTCAGCATTTTTTGAGATGGTACATCATTTCTGTCTCTGAGGCTATTATGCACTGAATCACATTTATTTATTTGCACATGTTGAACCTATCCTTGTATTCCTAGGATAAAACCAATCTTTTTATGTGTTGTTGAAATTAGTTTGTAGGCATTTGATTATAAATTTTTGTACCTATGTTCATCAAGGAAATTGTCTATAGTTTTTTTTTTATTTATTTTTTGTGTGTGCTTATCTAGTTTTGATATCAGAGCAATACTAGCTAAAGAATGACTTACCAGCATTTTTTCAGTCCTATTTTATGAAATAGTTGAGGAACACTGGTATCAGTTCTTTCAAAGGACTGGATTTTTCTGGCCCTGGGTTTGTCATATTCAGAAACAATATAGCTTTAATTCTGTTCCTTGTTATAGATCTAAGTTGCATATATCTATAGGATTTAACTTGGTTAAGTTACATATCTAGGAATTCAACTCATCAATTTCTTCTAGCTTTCCAGTATTTTGGAATATACATTTTCAAAGTGTTCCCTAATGGCTCTCTGGTAAGCTGAGTTCTCTTTTTCATTTAATACTATCACTTTCAATTTTTTTCTCATGTACTTCTTCAATCCCCAAATGTCATCATGAGTGCATTTTAAACACTCTACAAACTTATATTAACCACTTTTCTCACCACGGTGACTACAGTACTAGAAGGAAACAACTGAAGGAAGGCAATGCTTACTTCGTTTCATGGGTCCTGACAGATTTCAGTCCCATGGGGGAAGGCAAAGGCAGTGAGGAAGGCTCCACCCATGGACACGGCGGCTTTTCATAGGGTGCAAGTCAGGAAGAAGAGAGAACGGGGTGAACCAGGGACTTGGATGATCTTCAAAGACCTGCCTCTGGTGGTCTGTCCCCACTAGCAAGACCTCACTTCCTAAAGAATCCGCAGCTTTTAAAACAGTGCATGCACTGGGAACCAAGTATTCAAAACACTGGTCTACGAGGCCATCTTAGATGAAAACTGCAACACAGATAACCTCCTGTCCCTGCTTCCTAAGTGCTGGGATTAAAAGCTTGCATCATCACACCTGCCTCCTGTTTTATTTTTGTTTTCCAGTAGTTTTTCTTCCTTTTTTCATTTTTCTTGAGGATTTTATATAATTGCACTTTATCTTAGCACTTCAATATTATATTTCTTCTTTTTTATATTTATTTATTTAATTTATTATTTTGGCTTTTTGAGACAGAGTTTCTCTGTGTAACTGCCCTGGCTGTCCTGGAACTCATTCTGTAGACCAGGCTGGCCTTGAACTAACAGAGATCTATCTGCCTCTGCCTCCCAAGTGCTGTGATTAAAGGTGTGCTCCACCACAACTTGGCCTCCTTTTTTAAAATAATGCTTGCCCAAGAATTGACAATTATAACTAATACAATTATAACTAATCTCAGTCCATGTTCAAATAATGCTATATTACTTTATATACACAGAAAGTACCTTTTGCAGTTCTCTATTACTCAGTGACAGGGATGTTTTTAAGTGATTTAAACATTCTGTAGAAATCATACAGTACCCCCTAGTACTCAAGCCCTCGTGTTTGCAAGAGTGAGTACTCTTACTGCTGGGACAGCTCACCAACACTTCTGTACTAAGTTGTGTAACATGCTTACACAGTGACTGGAGTACAGCGGCTCTGCTTATATCAGCATCACCACTAACAGGTGCTGCAGTACAGCATGGCAGCTATGATGTCACTAGAGAACAGGAACTGTAGAGCACAGTTACACTCTAACAGGACCATCCTGTACAGAGTCCATCACTGACAGAAGTCATTACTCAACATATAACTGTAACGAAGTACTCCTGGCTTTTGGTCTTTTTCTTCTACCATAGTTATTCAGCCCACACATACCTAAACTATAATTACTGAATATATTGTGTTTTGAATAAACTTACCCATTTGATAAGGCAAAGAAAAGGCTTTTTTTTTAAACCTTCAATTCTTTTTCTCTTTTCTGTAGATCTGAGTTTTGGGCCTATATAAAATTGCCTTCTATCTGAAAACCTCTTGACAGTTGCTGCAAGGTAAATCAATGGAAAATAGTATACCTTAAAAAATTTTAATCCAAAAGAATTTATTTCACCTTGATTTCTGAAGGATAATTTCTAAGATCCAGAATTCTGGGCTGGTGTTTATTTTTGCTCACAACACTCCACTCCACCCCTCTTGCTGCCGTCACTTCCGAGGAGAGAGGATGCAATTTTTATTAGGACTCCCATATAGGCAAGGCTTCTTCTTTGTCTTATTCAGGTTTTCTCTTTCATTTCTGAAGTTTTAACTATTATACTGAGAGGTGTAGATGGATTCTCCCACCTCATTTTCTCTTTATTTACTTACAGACAGGGCCTTTCTATGCAGCCTTGGCTATCCTCAAACTCACAGAAATCCATCTGTCTCCGCCTCTCAAGTGCTGGGGTTAAAGGCAAGCTTCAGAAATTGAAAGTGTCTGGAGTATTATTTCTGAATCTTAAACTTCCAAGATTGCTATCCTCATGAAACTGATATTATGACCTTTAAAAACTTCATTATGGAGCTAGAGAGATGACTCAGTGGTTAAGAGCACTGACTGCTCTTCCAGAGGACCCATGTGAAATTCCCAGCACCCACAGGGCAGCTCACAACTGCCTGTAACTCTAGTTCTAGGGAACCAACACCCATGCAAAACACCAATGCACACAAAATAAAAGTAAAATAAAACCACTGTAATTTACAAGTAAACAAAAAAAAAAAACCTTCATTATGAAGAGCTTACAAATAAAAAATGCCATGCACTGAAATTAATCAGACCCAAAGTCTATACAGTGCACTGACCTTGTGTATAGTTCAGGAACCTATGATATTACATAAAGAAATCCAAAATGTGCAGCCACAAAAAGCAAGGAATAATTACTGCCATGAAAGATTTAAGCTAAAAGCTGTACAGAAATCCAGTTTAAAACAGCAGGCTCAGATGTATGTAACACTCAAAGGACAGCAATGAGTTCTCCGAACTCCGTAGACTTAGAAAAGAAAACACATTCTCTTTGTTCTTCAAATCTGAGAACAAGCCATCCGTCCTCCATAACAAGGAACCAGCTCTTTAGAGCTGTTTTTTCTGTTTGTTAGTTTTTTGTTTTTTCTGAGAGAGGGTTTCTTTGTGTAACAGGCTTGGCTGTTCTAGAACTTGCTTTGTAGACCAGGCTGGCCTTGAACTTACAAAGATCCACCTGCCTCAGCCTTTGCAGTTCTGGGATTACAGGAGTATGCTACTACTGCCCAGCTTTACAGTTATTTTAATGAGATGCTTTCTCTCAGTCAAATAATTTTCATATACCTCTCTGCAAATCTCCTTCATTGTGACTTCTTCCAAATTAGCAATAAATTGGCCAATAATTTCTTTGCTATTTCCTTTAACTCTTCGTCTGGAGGTGGGTTTCCTGGATGTTTGAATTAGTGGTTTGTTATCTGTCTTGAGATCCAGACTATTTTGACCTGTCTCGACTCTTCCTGGTATGTTTTCTGCTTCCTCACCATTAGCACTTTTTACAGGTTTGGGGGGAATTTTTGCTTTTAGCAGCAGCTTTCTGTTTGGCTTTTTCTTTTTTAGATTTTTTTTTTGTTAGCTGCTCCTCGTCATTTATCTCATTTTTATTTTCATCTTCATCACTACTGGATTCATCCGACAGATTTTCAGGATATCTGGTTTGCTTTGCCTTCACTGTCATTACAGAACTGTTCTGTTCCTTTTCACTACCTTTGCTTGAAGGTGTTTTAGATCTTGGCAATGGTTTACATTAAGAAATTCAACAGCCTCTTCACTAGTTCACTGCTCACACTCATCTCTCCAAGTCAAGAACCTTAGGGATGCTCTTTAGCACATCTCCCAACTTTTCAACATTTCTTCCTTCTCTTTATATTGGATGCTGCCTTTTTCAAAGGGAAGCCACTGAACCGATGCACATTCTTCTTTAACGCAGACGCTGTGCCTGGTCTGTTAGCGAGTCATTTTTTGTGGATTTCTAAGTTCGACTGTTCTTGCTTTTTGTTTTTTCTTACTCAAAAGAATTCCAAATGTCCTTTTCAGCATCAATTGAAGTGATAATGTGGTTTTTGTCCTTAAGTTTATTTACATGATATATTACATTTATTGATTTACATAAGTCAAACCAACCTTGACTTTCTAGAATGAAGCACACCTGATCATAATATATAATCTTAATGTGTTCCTGAATTTGATTTGGAAGTGTGTATTGAGGAACCAGTAAGAACCTAGATGATGTATGTATAAAAGGAAAGGAGAGAGGCTTGAGAAAAGATAGTACTAAAATGTGTATCCCTAAAACAGAACATGGAAGCTATGAAATCTTCTTTTCCTACAAATGTCCCTAAAACTACAAAACCAAAATTGGGGGGAAAGGGGGGAAATAAGTCATTGACCTAAGGTTGACATTTCAGTGCTGGTATTGAACTCTGTCTGCAATCCAACCTGAAGAGGGTAACGTTGGTGATCAGCACATTCCTCTTCCTCTCTCATAACAACTACACTCTAGAAACAGCCTGCTAAATAGACAGGATCATGGGAATGAACAGATGTACAAGAGCTATGTGCAGAAAGTACAACGAAAACAGGAGCCCAGGAATTCACAGTCACATGAGGACTTTTCGAGTTCAGAGAAAAACTTAATTCAAGGTCCTTAAAACACTGATGTTAATTAAGAAGCAGCCATTGCTAATGAAAAAAAAAATCAATGAATAAAATTTGCTTTTAAAAGTTTAAAGTTAGCAAAGAACAAATAAGAATACACAAAAACTAAAACTTCAATTACTTATGCTTCACTATATTTAGTCTAATTTTTGTTCTGTATAGGATATATACAGTTGGTGGTCAAAATCTCTGAGTTCCATTGTATAGAATATTCACAAAGAAATTAAAAACTAGGGGGCTAGACATATGGCTCAACAGTTAAGAGCACTGTCTGCTCTCCCAAAGGACCCAGGTTCAATTCCCAGCACTCAATGGCAGCTGACAGCTTTTTGTAGCTCCAGTACTAGGGGATCTGACACCCTCATACAGACATACATGCAGGCAAAACACCAATGCACTAAAAATAAATAAATAAATAAATAGAAATAAGAAAAAATTCTTTATTTATTTGGCAACAATAAGATGCAAATTTTATATAAGGCCACAGCTATTTTAAAATCTGGGACCCAATGTTAAGAACCTTAGTATTGCCAGGGATAATAATACTCCTGGCTAACTAAGGCCATCAAAAGAAAGTCTGCAACAAGAATCTTTAATTAATGTGACTTCTAACCCCCACATTTAATATTAGAATACATGGAAAAGAATAAACTATAAATCAAGTAATACTTTGGTTTTGAAAGGATGAGGAAATATTTGTTCTGTCTACATATTGTTCAGAACTGAGCTTGCCATCTGAGGTATATATCATATATATATATACACATACATACATATATATATATATATATATATATATATATGGCAGTGGCCTTATTATCTGCATTTTATTAGGCGCACATATTTCTCATTTTCTTCCCATGTACATTTAGTTCACATACCATCTGTAATTATCTTATTGAATGTTCCTTGTGGAGGACAATAACTATTTGTACTGCTGTTCACCTGTTGTCTCCTTTCCTTAGTGTCCTCATATGTTGAACTAAAAGCAGGATCACTGGAAACCTGAAGTCAAACAAGGAACTCTTTTAAGAACTGTACTCGCCACATAATTTTATGAATGTAAGCAATCACTACATTTCATAACTAAATTTATATTACTGTCAACATGGGAAACACCCATCACACGCTTCAGAAATAGGAGATGTAACAGCAGACTATTTTGCAAGGAACCATGACTCATATGTTACTACAGCTGCATCTCCACCATTGCTATTACCATTTATATATTTAACAAGTAAGTCTCTATTGTAGGCTTAACAATTGAACCTGTCTACCCTTTGTTTATCTCCCTTAGATTAATCACCAAAACTTTCCTGAAGTGAAAATATAACTAAATTGGAAAGTTAAATATGAAAAATTATATAACTGAAAAAATGAGAAAACCAGAGGTAACATTCTCAGAAATTCAAGCTTGCCTCCACTAATATTTATACATATTTTGATAATTTATGGTATACATCAGTCCTCCCTCCCAATCTTTGAATGTTAACGTAATTATGAAACTGCTGATTTAGTGAAATATCTGTGGTTTGTGAGAGTGCAGAGAAGATTCTTCTAATATAAACAAACAATTCCAACAACAAACCCAGAGTGAACCTTGGAATAGTGACTTCTGTGTTTAGCGTATCATTGCCATGATGGACGGATGAGTAAGTGGGTGGGTGCATATATGTGCCAACACTAAGTGTGCTGCTAACATTCTGAGTGCACTTCTACAGAAGTGTAGTAAAGCCTAAGCTGCATTGATAACCAAGGGCTCAGTGGGTTAAAATGAATGTCTATGATGGAGCCAACACTGCACCTGATTGCTAAGTACACATTCTGTAGCTCTTTGAGACAAAGTTCTCAGATCTAATAACCAGTCTGTTGTGTTCCAGGGTAGAGATGTGTTGTGGACTATTATTTTAAGATGTATTACATTTGTTTATGCTGTGGAACATTTGTTTTAATGATGCAAAGATGTGTTGCATTCTTTTATGTTGCATTTGTTTAACTCTGTGAAGCTGTGTTGCTTTCCCTCTCTAAAACACCTGATTGATCTAATAAAGAGCTGAATGGCCAATAGCAGGGCAGGACAAAGGATAAGTGGTGCTGGCAGGCAGAGAGAATAAATAGAAGGAGAAAAAGAGAAAGAAAAGATCAAGGAGCAAGCAAAAAAGGAGAGAGGACATCAGGGGCCATCCACTCAGCCACACAGCCAGCTACAGAGTAAGAGTGAAAGTAAGATATACACATGCAAAAAAAAGGAAAAAGCTCAGAGGCAAAAGGTAGATGGAATAATTTAAGAAAAGCTGGCAAGAAACAAGCCAAGCTAAGGCTGGGCATTTATAAGAAAGAATAAGCCTCCATGTTTATTTATTTGGGAGCTGTATGGCAGAACACCCAAAGGAGCAAAGAGCCAAAAAGTAAAAGAGTAAAAACAACCAACAATATAGGTATTTTCTAGAGTCTCCATCACTGTACGGAATGCTAAACACACAGCAGCTGGCTTTTATTAGGGTTATGGAAAGTCATGAGTCACACACAGTGAATCAGAGCATCCTACTTTACATTTCAGAGTATACAATAAATGGACATAGGTTAGGATGAATTAATCACAGACAAAGAAATGAGAAGCGAGGTGTGATGTTTATAATATTACACTGGGCTTTCTGGCTTAAGAATTGTAGGAATCTCTATTTAAAAAAAATAAGCAATTTATAATTCTAACTATAAACAATTATTTAGTAAAACTAGATTACCAAAAGACTTAATGGTGTACTCTCTATGCTCAAAAGACAACACTTCCCCTCTTCCCAGTTTCTTCAAAATACATAACCTTTGTTGATTTAAATTGGTGAAATTTTCTACCACACATAAGGAAATAAGCTATATTTGCCTTATTCTAAAACATGCCCAATCTAGGTACAAAAAATTCCTTTTCATCTGTCTCATCCTTTCTGCTCATTTTCTAGAACCCATTAAAATTTAATAGCCATTTCAAAAATTATATGTTTTCACTTTTTACAGACACATTGAAGAGAAATCTATATAATAATAAACAAAAAATAATTTTAAAAGAACCAAACAAACAGTGTCTTGCTACATAGCACGGGATGTCTGTAACTCAGGATCCTCTTGCCTCAGCCTCCCAGCTCCTACGATTACTAGTGTGGGTATTCGTGGTCCTCATGCCAAACTGGATTTGTTTGTTTGTTTTTATTTTTGGTGTATACTTGCATATGGTGTGTGTGTGTTTCATGCACTTGAGTGTGCAGGTATGTGTACCAGAGAAGGATGCCAAGTTTCTTCCTCTGGGGCTCTTTGCCTTAGTTCCTTGGCAGTTCTCAGTGAACAGGAGGCTCCCTGTTTCAGCAAGGCTAGCTGTCTGGCCAATGGGTTTCCAGGCTATGCCTGTCTCTGCTCCCCAGTGCTGGGCTTCTAAGTCCATGCACCACGCTAGGCTCTCCATATGGGTGCTCAGATTCTCATGCTCAAAATGGATTTAGACATCCTATATTACAATGTAGTTTTAAGTTTTTACCTGAGTAATTGTAGTCAGTTGAGTAACTGTAGACGGTTGAGTAGTTGTAGATGGCTGGAAATCATCCTCGTTGTTTGATTCTGTTCTGAACATGCTAATATTTAAAAGAAAAATAATTTGAAAGAAAAGGCAAGTCTATAAATTGATATGAAAATGAATTTGGTTAAGTTACATTAATATTTAAAACATTTAAATAATAAAATTTTATCATAGCCAAGTCAGATACCTTTATAGAAAAAGAAAATCTAAATGCTCACTTAAGGCCAGTCAGATGGCTCAGTGAGTAAAGGCACCAGCTGCCAAGTCTGAGTACCTGAGTTCAGTCCCTGGGAACCACATGGTAGAAGGAAGAATTGACTCCCACAAGTTACTTCCTCTGTGTACCGTCACACACACACACACACACACACACACACACACACACACACACAGAGTAATAAAAGTTTTAATATTGACTTAAAGTTATTAATCAAAGCTACAAAATCAAGCTTAAATTTTTTTATTACGATTATTTATCCATGTGTGTGGTCAGAGGACCACTTGCTGGAATCAGTTCTCTTTTTCTATGTGGGTCCCAGGGATGAATTCAGGTCATCTCACTTGGTGGCAAATGCCTCTACCTACTAAGCCACTTCACTGGCCCCAAGCGCCTAAGTTTTAAAAGTTTTTGACGTGAAGAAATATATTATTTCTCACCAATTTCATAAGAATGTGCAATATATTAAAAGCATGTGGGAGATAATCAATTCTTTATTTCAGTCACCAACTAGTGTTTCAAGCCTCCGTGAGACTTCAAGAAAATTAAAATGAAACCTGGAGGAATGCTTATACAGAACCTGAGGAAGTTTGTCTTTCACAATGGACCAAAAAAAAAAGAGAAAGTTAAGCTGATGTTGAGGTGGAATACTTGGGAGAGAGTGCTGGGCTACAGTGAGGCTGACAGACACCGAGGACAGAGACCCAGAAGAGCCTACAGTGAACCAGGCACTTCACATTGACTGACCTAGTCTGGATCAGCTTGAAACTAACAATGTTTTCCTGTAACAAGAAGATAGCTCCGAGTGATGACATAAACATCTGAAATTCTGCAGCTGGGTAATCTGACAGCCTCTGGGACACTGACTCTGGTTTGGGGAGCTGCTGGAGTGATACCATCGCACTGCTGAAGTGAAGCTCAATTCCTATTGTACCCTCCTCAACCCAGGCTTTTGTCAGAGCCATGCTGACCCTAAACCCACCTGCATCCAGCTGGTGCTACAGTGTGTCAAGTACCACATCCACTGAGGCTTCCTGGCGCAGCCACCCCAACCCCACCAGTCCACTGATATTTAAGTCGCCCATTCCTGCTGCCTGTCTGCTAGAGTTGACTTGCCCCTCACAGCCAAAACTACCTGATGGAGCTATGCTTCTGCTTTTCACTAGCCACATCTCCCCTCCTGGGCCTGCCACATCAGCCCTGCAGCCATACAGCCTAGGGAAGTTGCTGGGAACTCTGCTTTGGGGGGCTGCATGAGCCACACAGAGTCCTTAGCAAACTTGCTGCCATAGGATTCTCAACACTGATTTTCCTTAGGAACCTCTGTCGACTCCACTATTGCATCCCTCTGGAGCCAGAGCCAGTGCCACAGAAACAGTCTTCAGGACAAAGTCTCTCACCGTGAAAGTCATTCTACAACACTGTTAGAAGTAGCAGGTTAATCAGATAGTAATCAAATATCAACATATGGATATATGAACCATGAAAGAGTAGGGCAGCACACATCTCTAAAGGTAGTAACAGGGCCAAAGAAAAGAAAGATGAGGGCCCCAAAGACTTCAAATAATGACTCCAGGAAAATTCAGTACACAAAAGAGTACACAGTGGGAATCTTAAAAAACAAACAAAAAATGAAAACCATTTATAACATGAAAAAGAAACTCAGTAAAGAGAGGGACCACAAAAAGAACCAAATAATCATGGATCTGAAATACTCAATAAGTGAAATTAAAAAAAATACAGTCAAGAGTTAAGCAATTAACGTAGTTTTCCAAAGAAGAAACACAAAGGGCCAAAAATCATTTTAAAACGTGTTCAACATCTCTAGTAATCAGGAAGTGTAAATTAAAATGACTTTGAGATACCACCTCATCCCAGTCAGAATGGCTAGCATCAAGAAATCAGATGACAAATTTTGGAGAGGATATAGAGAAAGAGGGACCCTAATCAGCTATTATGGAACAGATGAATGGATAGTGAACTGACACATGTACAAAATAGAACACTCTAGCTCCAAAACAACTGAAATCTAAAGGAAAACGGACTTGGAAAGTATGATATTAAACAAGGTCACCCAAACTCAGAAGGAAAAGCTACGTGGTCTCCCTATGCAGATCCTAGCCTCTAATATACACATGTCCATATGGAAACAGCTGTAAGCATGAATGTAGTATAACATTCAGAAAAGCGACCAAGAAAGGGCAATACTAGATGATGAGGAAGGATGGAATATGGGAAAAGGACACATGCATCATGAGAGAGGACATAAGCTAATTTTTCTAATTTCAATTATGTCAAAACCTCCCTCCCCCTTTGTGGTAGATACATGAAGAAAAATGTCATTGATAATGAAAGTGTAAATCCTACACAAAACTCCATGGCTTCAGAATGGCTATTCTAACTGCTTACAAGTTGAATGAGATGTATAGAGTTTGGAACTGGGCATGTGTGTGTTTGAGTGGCTACCTTAATATAGCTGTGTAATGCTTTTACTTCTGAGTTCATTACAATAAAGAGATTTTATTTTTTAAAAAAGACTCACAACCACAGGCTAGGTGTCAAGTAGTAGAAAGGATTTCTGAACTGGATGCAGCTCGTGTGAGATCAATTAATAAGAAAAAAAATCAAGGTATAACGGCACACACCTTTAATCCCAGCCCTTGAGTGGCAGAGGCTGGTGGATCTCTGTGTTTAAGGCCAAGCCTAGTCTACAGAACAGGTTTCAGAACAGTCAGGGTTACACAGAAAAACTCTGACTCAAAAAACAAAAAAAATAAACTTTAAAACAAACGAAGTTATCACCATCACCAAACAAATATTTGCAAATTTAATTTATAGATGTTTCAGAAGAGGGAAGGCATAGAAAAAGTATAAAATGAGATACAGAAACAAAACTTAAGAAAGATATTATAAGTGTTCAGACAAAAAAGTCTCAATGAATCCCAAACAGATTTGATCAAAAAAGGTCATTTTGGGGGCAATTCAAAGTAAAAGACAAAGGACAAAGAAACCATTCTAAAAACAGAAAAATCAGTAGCACACATATGAGGGAATCCTTATTAGACAAAAAGCAGATTTCTCAGTAGAATTTTACAAGCCAAGAGAATAAGATGACATATTCACATCCCTAAAAGAAAAAAAGTGCCAAGATTGGTGTGATGCACCTGGGCTGTTCCAGCACTTAGAAGGGTCACAAGTTTAAGGAAAGCCTGGGCTATATAACAAGACCCTGTTTCAAAAACAAGCAAATACTGCCAACTACGAATAATTATAATCACTCAGACCTCCAGAAGTTAAGTATTTCTAAGACAAGTAAAACTCAGGAAATTCATTATCACAAGACTGGCATTACTTACCCTCCTGATCTCCCAAATGATTAAGGGATCCTATATACAGAAATAAAAGATAACATACCATAATTAAAATACATAAAAGTATAAAATGCACTAGTACAGCAGACACACAAAAGGGAAAATTACCAAATCTTATCAATACAGAATATAACCAAAGATAAACAACAGGAGACAAAGAATAAAGGCTATATAAAACAATCAGGAAAAAATAATGATAGAAGCAAATATTTACCTACTCATAATTAGACTAAATTTCTAGGTTAAAAGTTTTATGCTGGCCTTTAATCCCAGCACTCGGGAGGCAGAGGGAGGCGGATCTCTGTGAGTTTTATGCTGACTAAATACACACACACACACACACACACACACACACACACACAACCAATGGCCCAAAGATATGCTGCTCACAAGAAATTCAATTCATTAGTGAAGACACCAGGACTGGAAATGAAGGGATGGGAGAAGATATTTTATTCAAGTCAAAAACCAAATGAAGAGAAAATACCTGATTATAGACTTTAAGACAAAAATTGCAATGAGACACAGAGGTAACTATGTAATGATTAAAAGCAAATTTTAAAAAGAGGATGATGTTATTATTGTAAATATATATGTGCCCAAGGCTCCAACATCCAATTATATAATTCACTCAATAAAAGCTGGAAACTCAACTCTCCACTTACATCAAGACAAATCTCAATTAAGAAACTTCAAAATTAAACAATATGGACCCAACAGACATTTATAGAACATTTCATCCAAAGAATGAAGAATACTCATTATTCTCATCAGCATATGGAATATTCTCAAGGATATGTCAGGCCATAAAGCAAGCCTCAACAAATTCAAAAAGTAGAAACCACAGCATATGCCTTCTCTAAAGACAATGGCCTAAATCTAGAAAGCAACAAGAAGAGTTTTCATTTTCTAAGATTTAGCTATTATTTTAAATTATATGTATTTATATCTTCATGTGGGTTTGTACATGTGTATGCATGTGCCTGCAGAGGCTAGAGGTGTTAGATTTCCCCCTAGAGCTGGAGTTGTAGGAAGTCATAAGCTTTCTGACATCAGTGACCTAAACATGAATATGCATAATTATGGCCACCTAATGTTCAACAAAGATGACAAAAGCCCACACACTGGATAAAAGATAGTATCTACAACAAATGGTGCTGAGAAAACTAGATGTCCACATACAGAAGAAGAATGAAATTAGACCTGTGTATAAGCCGAGCACATACCATAACAGACTGCTCAGTCTTCTGTCAGAGATCAGGCCTCAGTTTCAGTTTCCTGAGACTGAGCAAGCAGTTTCTGAAAGAACCACAAAAAATGGACAATCTTCAACTGCCCTGACAGCAGGGACAAGGTGACAGTATGAACCAAGCCTGGGCAATCCCCAACAATATCTCATGGCAATGACCAAATAGGGACAAATCCTCTACCCCCTCCCCATGGAACTTGACCAAACTTGCCCAAAGATGGTAAAACTGTAGCACAGCCAGCCCCTGCTAACCTGAGCCAATCAGAGCTGTACTAATGTAACTGCTGCTTGTTTAACCAATCATATCTGAGTGACCTAACTGTCCCTAACACTCCCCTTAGCTGTTTATAAAGGAGCCTGCAAGCCTCTCTCTGGGTTGCTATTTTGCCTTTGTGTCAGATGTTCGGCCCAGCATGCTAGAACTCTTACTCTCAAGATAATAAACGCTCTTGCTAATTGCAAAGGTGACTCATGGTCTTCTGTGGGACTTCTCTAAGACCCTAACATATATATCATCCTGAACAAAAAAAGTAACTCTAACTGGACCAAGAACCTAAATGTGAAACTGGAAACACTGAAACTGTCAGAAGAAAACACAGGCAATACCCTACAGGATATAGGTGTAGAAAAGGACTTTCTGAACAGGATCCCATTTGCCCAGGAACTAAAGCCAACATTGACAAGTGGGACGTCATAAAACTAAAAAGCTTCTGCATAGCTAAAGAAACAATTTCCTGAAGAGGAAGCCCAGGGAATGGAAGTGAATCTACCAGCTATCATCTGACAGAGGGTTAATATAGAGAATGAATTCAGAAAACAAAGAGTTTAAAAAAATGACCCATTCAAAAATGGGTTTAGGATCTGAACAGAGAATTGTCAAATGTAGACTAATTTCTAAATGGTCTTATAAAATAAAAAACACAGAGCCAAATATAAGGGTGAAAGCCTTAGATCAGGGAAATAGGAAAAACCACCAGCCAACCTTACCTCACCAGCTCTATTAGCTTTCAAATTCGAGTTACTTCCTGTCTACCCATGCCTTTTTTGCCTTGCTGTTCTGCCCTCTCATTGGCTCTCTTAGCCCAGATACCTCACTTCTTCCTACACAGCTCTGTCACTTTCTGTCTGTACAGACCTCCAGGTCTCTACGATCGGTAATGGGATTAAAGGCATGTGTTACCACACTTCGCTCTGTTCCCCAGTGTGGCCTTGAACACACAGAGACCCTACCTGTTAAGTGTTTAGGATTAAGGACGTGTGCTACTATCAGACTTCTTTGTTTATTTAAAATGGCTTGCTATTTCCTTTGCTCTCCTGGCAAATTTATTAAAGCACAAATAAAATATAACCACAGTCAAAAGAAATAAATGAATAAAGGTTCCCATTTTTCCCACATTTTCTCCATCATTTATTGTTGTTTTGTTGATCTTTGCCATTCTGATTAGGGTATGATGAAATCTCAGTTGTTCTGCTTTTATTTCCCTGGTTACTAGGGATGGTGAACATTTTTTTGAGATATTTCTTAGCTACTCCTCAGGCAGGGGGTTTCAGGTCAGATCCAGGTCAGGTCATCAAGGTACTATGTCAGATGTACATGGTGTCTTCAGCAATAGGGACTTAACTTCCACCTCTGGGATGCAACCAAGGGCAAAAGCAATAGCCTATAATGTTTTGGAAGTCTCTTGGACAATCCTGACTAATAACTTAATTCAGGGGCTTCTCATGCCTGGTGTTAGGGGTTTTGTTAGATAGTATATAATCATTGTCATGTGTATGTGTATATATACTTATATATACTAAATATAATTTGAGAGAGAGAGAGAGAGAGAGAGAGAGAGAGAGAGAGAGAGAATGATGCCTTAAGACTTTTTTCCTTAATTACTAGGTAAGATGAACATTTTTTGAGATCCAGGAATTTGACCTCAGGTCATCATGCTTACACTGAAAATGATCTTACTCACTGAGCCATCTCCCCAGCTGTTACCTTGTATTTTTTGAGCCAGGGTCTCTCATTGAACATGGGACTCACCCATTGGATAGACTGGCTGTCCATCTGTCTTTATCCCTCCAGATAGGGTTACAGATATGATGCCTGGCATATGTAAGGTGATAGGATCCAAATTCTGGTTCTTTTGTTTGCACAACAGGCACTTTATAGACTAAGCTATATTCCCAGCTTCCATATGTACCTTGCATAGGCATTATAATGAAAATGGGGAATGATTTCCCCACATGCAATAATAAGGATTTTTTTTATACTGTTCCACAATTATTTGACTCATTGAATTCAATTTATCCCAGCGGAAAATCAGAAGTATGAGAGATTGCCTTCCTAAGTGCCAACTGCATCTTTCCATCCATCAATTTGATCTTTCCTGGGGTTTGAGGTACTGTGTGGGAAAGTATACATAAGACTGGACTCTAAATATGCAAAAACAATTTTAAAGGCAACTATTTAGCATTCTTTTTGACGGTATGAAAACTGCTCAACCTACCTGATCTTTCAGGAGTTTGCAATTTTAAGATACCTTGTGTTCCTGCAGGGAACCTTACAACCTAGTAGTGACAAGCTTTTAAGGCATCTTAACAGGGTAGTATTCCAAGAACAGCGCCACCACAGAGCACTGTCAGGACTCCTGAATGCTGTGCCTGACACACTGTGCGTGCGATTACAGTCCTTAATCCTTCAAAAGCATTGATGGTTAATTGCTTGTCCACTGTGATAAGTCCAAGAGGAATCCCGGTCGGTGGTGTGGGGGAAGGAACGAAAGGCTTCTTCTGGAAATCAGAAACTAATTCTGGAACACATCTGTAATCACAGGGGCACGTGAAGCTTCATCTCCCCGGATTCACCGTTTGTACAAAACAGCGTCTGCCCAGGGGGTTAATTTTGCTGTCAGTCTTGATAGGAAGATTTCTTCTTGTCTTACTTTCAAGGGCTGTTGAGAGAAAGAAAAACCAGAGACGCACGTTGAGAGAGGAAAGAAATGAATCAGGAAGAAGACAGAAGGGGGCTTCCAGTGCGATGAGCCACGTGAGAAGGGAAGCGAAGGGAAGGAGGAGGCCTTCCTCAGCTAATGAACCGGAGGTGATAGCAGGAACAGTATCCGAGGGCCTGGAGCAGGAGAATGGAGAAAACTGGGCAGACCTACAATTCCTTTAGCAAGTCTCACCCGCCCAGGCACCCAGCAACCGTCGTCGTCGCAGGAGCCGCGCGCAGGCCAGGGCGTCAGGAGAGCCAGGGACCCAATCTCCAGGACGGAAACTGGGCTGCGACTTCCCTGAAGCAGAAGGGCGGGGCTCGGGGGCGGGACCCTTAAAGGACTTCCTGGCCGAGACCCTCGCTCTCAAATCCTTAATCACATGGATTTTATTTTAATATTTCTTTTAACCTTATTGCAAGGCCAATGTCCCTTTGTTTTGTTTTTTTGATTTTGATTATTTTTTTTTGGGGGGGGGAACAGGTCTCATTAGCATCCTGCTTCGGCCTCCCAAGGGTTGTGATTATAGGTGCCTTCACCACACTAGGTTCACTGGCTTCAAACCCAACTCTGGATCACGAGGATATAACCGTCACTGTTTTCATTGCTCTACCCTTCTTGTTAGTTGAATTACCTGGAATTCTTAGGCAGTGCGGACAAATCACCTCTGTCAATACTCAGCATCAACCACGTTGGCCACCCCTGAAGAACAGGTATGACATTATTTACATACAGAAACGGATGGTTAAAACGAAACATTTGAGAGCTTTGTGTAATTGTGATTGTTCTAAACATGACAATCACAACTTAACATGCTGTACAATGTATGCTATATGTAGGAATTTATAGAGGTTTTTTTTATTAAAAAAATCCCTATTCTCCCATAACCATGGATGTCAAAGTGTATATTTGAAGTCAGAAAGGTGCTGTAAACAGAAAAGTAAAATGAAATATCTATCTTGTAAAAAATCCATTTAAATTTAGGGAAACATCAAAAGTCTTTTCTTTAGTTAAAGCAACCATGTTCGTGATATCTACTGTTTATGCTCATTGGGTTTGTGGTTTACATTAGTACATTCCTAGTCTGAAGGCAGATTTGCAAAGAAATTTCTTTTTTTTTTTTTTTTTTTTTGGTTTTTTGAGACAGGGTTTTCTCTGTGTAGCTTTGCACCTTTCCTGGATCTCTCGCTGTAGACCAGGCTGGCCTCGAACTCACAAAGATCCACCTGGCTCTGCCTCCCGAGTGCTGGGATTAAAGGCATGCGCCACCACCGCCCGGCAACAAAGAAAAATTTTAAAGTGCGAAAATGACTTTTAAGGTCCATAAATAAGCCATCAGATTCTATAATTCTTTCTTAAGACTCCACTCAGGGCCCATTATCTCTTCTCTGGAAATAATTTGAATGACCTTGATCACCTTGTTTGCAAACTCTCCGAAGAGATTTATAAATTAAAATTTGAAGCCAGGTGGTGGTGGCACACGTCTTTAATCCCAGCACTGGGGAGGGGGAGGGAGGATGAGTAGGTGGATCTTTGTGAGTTCCAGGCCAGCCTGGTCTATAGAATGAGTTCTGGGACAGCCAGGGATACACTGTGAAACCCTGCCAGGGGACGGGACACACCTGATGGAAGAGAGTGTGATGATAAAGGCCAACCAAGAGCAGCATGAATGACAGGTGACACAGAGAGGTGGAAAGGAGTGATCTGAGAGGGGAATGTGCTGGGATGAGTAGGTTTTCACAGGGGATATTTGTAGCTTTGGCATCCCAAATAGCCTCATGCTCATTCTTTCTGGAATCCACACACCCTCTCTTCTCTACCCATGTGATCTATATGAGGCCGCCCTTCCCTCTCCAGCTCCCACACTCCAGGGATGAGGACAGCACAAGTAATGAGACAACTTCTTCCCCTGTCAAGAAAAGGTTTCACACAGGAGACATAACTCCTGCTTAGGGAGTAACAGCCAGTGTGTAGTGTGTATGGAAATCACTGTGAAAGGGTTCTCTTTCTGTGGGACTACTAAACCTGGACGTTGACAATCCCTCTGACTCCCAAGAAGAATCTAAATAATTAAGTAGCCATAGAGGACAGTCCAATCTCAATAGGGAAAGATAATGATCCACCTGCAATTTGATAACCACATTATCTGAACATCTGGAAGTAAATATTTTTCTGTTAGGTAAGTCAGTAAAGCCCCCTTTTAAAAAGCCAAGTCAAGTTGTGTTTCCTTCACTCAAACACCAAATGAATGTTTAATAAATGTCCCATAAAGACCATCACACCTGAATTGTACCTGAAAGACATTCGGTGTAATATCAGATGTTTGAAAAGGTGATTCTGCATCCTTCAGATAATGAAAGGAAAAAAATTATATAGGAAGATTTTTCTGTTTTGAAAGGCATTGTTACATAGCGTAATTTAGAGATTTTCATTAAAGGGAATGCTATATTTAAAAAATGGTATTCAATAAGATAGGTTCAGCTATCCATAAAATTAACTGAAGTGCACTATTACTCAAGAGTCAATTAAATGCTTTAATTGTTTTTATTGTGTTCATATAAGTCTTTTAAATCCAAATACTAAACTACTTTGCCCTAGAGAAAGTTCAAAAGAAATATTAATAATTTGTCTGAGATATTGGGTATAAAGGATAGAAAAATTTTAAATTGAGGGAAGTATCCCAAAACAGAATGTTTTTCCAAGTTACTTAGAGTCACAGATCAATGGGATAATAAAAGTTGAGAACATGTTTAGAAATTCCCAAGCCTTATATCTTTAATACTTAAGTGAGAAAACTAAAATCTACAGAAGTTAGCCAGCTTTACTCAACACAGCCAGTATCAGCCAAGCTTAGTAATACAATTGGACATACTATACTCCAGTCCCTGCCTAACTCTCTATATCCATGCAGATGACTCAATAAAGTTTAAAAAAGGAACCGGTAAGAATGTATGAATATTTGTGAAATGAGATCATTCTTTAACTCAATCTCTGGTGGGGGTGGGGTGGGTGTCTTTATTTATTTAGTGCAGTGCTAGGGATTGAGCCCAGAGCCTTGACAACAGAAAGCTGAGAAAAATAGCAAGAAGATGGCCTTGGCTTCACACACTGCCTTTGATGCCTCAGGTAAATCATCTACTTTCTAGACTCTAGTTCTACTTCCAAACTCAGCTGGAAGGACAAGAGTTCATATGAGAAGCAGTCGAGTGCCAGCTTCCGTATTCACACAGCAACTTTTCATGTAAGACCCGGGACTGAGTCCTGGGCCACTCATGCCATTCAGCTTATTCTATAATGCCTTCTGTGGAAGCTCTGAAAATGCAGTTTATGGGGCTGTAGCCCTGAAAACTTCTTATGCTAGGACACACACCATGTGCATTAGTCATCTTGCCCACATCCCTAGGGCATCGTGGATGCAGAGGGCCTGACTTCAGTAAGCCAGCATCCACAAGAAGACTGTGCAGCAGTTGTAACTGCCAAGAGAGGGGTCCATGGCAGAGGGAGTGGGTCTTTTTGGGAAAATAGAGTAGACCTGTGTCAGGTACCTGCTCCACTCTGTCTGCTGAGTGGCTTTGGTTTCTTACTGGGAGGCTAAATACAGGGCAGCTTCTTGCCATTACTGTTTTGGTGAAGAAGAAACAAAAATTTTGCCAGAGTCTGGAGCAAAGTAACAAGAGTGAGACAAGAAGCTGATGCCTGGCAAGTCCAAGAGCTGCAGCTCCTCCAGGCGTGGTGGCGCATGCCTTTAATACCAGCACTCAGGAGGCAGAGGCAGGTGACCTCTGAGTTCACTGCCACTCTGCTGTACATAGCAAGTTTCAGGCCAGCCAGAGCTACTCAGTGAAACTCTTTCTGGGAAAAAACCAAACAAATCACAGCTCAAGTGCTTTGAGCAGGCATAATATTGTCCAGTGCACATATCCGATGACTCTTAGCCTCTCAAGAGTGCTAACCGAGTCCAAAACTTTGAGGACTAAAACAAAAACAAGGAAAACCCCATCCTAACTAACAGTAACATGCACATAGAGCACTCCACACCTGTACTAGGCATACACACCGGGCATTCCACCTCTGTTCACATATGCACCACCACACTCCACTCTACACCACCAGGCAGAACTGGGTTTGAAATAATTTACTGAGATTTTTCTTTTTTTTTTTTTTTTGTATCTGTGTTCATTAGGGAGAACGGTTTATAACTTTCTCTCTCTATATCCCTCCCTCCCTCCCTCCTTCTCCTTCTCTCCCTCTCTGTTGTTTCTCTCTTGTGTCTTTGGTATCAGGGTATACTGTCTTCATGAAAAGTTGCAGCATTCTTTCCTTGTCTGTTTTATGAAAATGTTAAATAAGTATTGGTGTTAATTCATAGGAATAAGGCAAGTATTCACTTTTCCTCTTCCATTCAGTATAATGGAGCCAGAACAATAAAAGAAGTAAATAAAAGGCATATAAATGTAGCACCATAAGTTCTGGGTGTGTAGGGGACAGCTACAGCTCTGCCCCAGGACACTTTTCCCAGGCGGGCAGAAATCAAGCACCAGCCAACACCAGGCAATCGTGTACCATTATGATGAACAAGTATATGGTAGGGAAATGGGAGAGAGAGGCAGAAAGGGTCATGTGCTGAGGAGAGAGGCAGATCTGAACAGTTGAGGTTGGTAAGG
Source organism: Peromyscus eremicus (assembly GCF_949786415.1). Classification (NCBI taxonomy): domain Eukaryota; kingdom Metazoa; phylum Chordata; class Mammalia; order Rodentia; family Cricetidae; genus Peromyscus; species Peromyscus eremicus. Next base: position 106,240,582 of record NC_081421.1, on the reverse strand, counting down.
AATCAGGTGACGTGGGTGGCCTTCTTGCTACCCAGGGCCATGGTGATGTCTGTGCCTGGGCTGCCGCCAAGGGCCATGTCTGGGTCTATGGCCCTAATGCACCTGTGGTGGTCTATGTTGATGTTCATGGATCCTGCTACCACTGAGGGCCTTGTGGCTGCCCAGAGGCTGGGCCACCACCTGTGACCATGTCAGACCAAGGGATGTGGGAAAACTGGCAGGCTGACCAACCCAGCTACCACCCAGGCCCAGAACCAGGGCTATATGTTGGCCCACCCCAGCATCCACCCCATCTATGAACTACTAGAGCATGTGAAGGGGTTGGACCTGCAAATCCAAAGCTGCAGGATATCCAAGAGGAACCCCAGTGAGGGCCCAGAATCAAGGGTGCAACAGAAGCCAGAAGCCTCGAACCAGACCAATGACTCATTGCAATGAACTCTTACAAGTAAAGATATATGGATTAAGGTGTATACAGAGTGACTCACTGGGCCACACTACACCTTCCACACTGAGACGTGTGTGTGTGTGTGTGTGTGTGTGTGTGTGTGTGTGTGTGTGTGTTAGTTTTTTTTGTTTGTTTGTTTGTTTTTTTTTTTTTTTTGGTTTTTCGAGACAGGGTTTCTCTGTGTAGCTTTGCACCTTTCCTGGAACTCACTTGGTAGCCCAGGCCGGCCTCGAACTCACAGAGATCCGCCTGGCTCTGCCTCCCGAGTGCTGGGATTAAAGGCGTGCGCCACCACCGCCCGGCGTGTGTGTGTGTTAGTTTTCGTTTTGGTCTTTGTGGGTTTTTTGTTTGTTTTTCTTTTAAATTTTATTTTATGTTGTGGGGGGAGGTTGCAAGAGCAGAGGGCAGATATGAAGGGATGGGGAGATGAATGGGATCAGGATGCATGATATGAAATCCACAAAGAATCAATTAAAAAGTCATAAAATGGGATATAAACAGTAAAAAAAAAGTCCAATTATCCTTATTTACAGATATTATTCTGTACATAAAAGATCCTGAAGACTCCACCAGAAAATTCTTAGATATGATAAATACTTTCAGCAGAGGCAGAATACAATATTAACATACAAAGAACAGTAGCCTTCATATTAACAAATAAACATACTGAGGAAAAAGAAAGAGCAGCCCATTTATAATTGCCTCAGGAAAAAAATACTTAGAATAAACTTAACCAATAAAGACTTTGAAAAAAATCAAGAAACAAATTGAAGACACTGGGAGATGGAAAGCTGGCCCATGCTCATGGATTAGAAGAATTCACCTTGTGAAAATGTCTAAACTGCCAAAAGCAAAATATAGACTCAATAAAGCCCCATTAATAGCCCAAAGTCATTCTTTTTTTTTTTTTGAGTGTATTTCATCTTACACTTTTTTATTAAAAATTTTTTTATTCATTTTACATACTAATCACAGATCCCCCTCTTCCCTCCTCCTGCTTTTCAGCCTCTCCCCCAGCCCACCCCCCATACTCCTATAAGGTAAGGCCTCCCATGGGGAGTCAGCAGAATCTTATACATTCAGTTGAGGCAGGTCCAAGCCCTCCCCCTGCCTAAAGCCAAAGCCATTCTTCACAGAAGTAGAACAAAAGTGTAAAACTCAAGTGTAAGGGACCTTGGAGAGCCAAAGCAACCTGACCAAAAAGAACAGTGATGGGGATGTTACCATACATGATTTCAATTTTACTGGACAGCCACAGTAAGAAAAACAACACAGTCCTGGCACTAACAGAAATACGAACAGGACATAACAGAGGCTCCCATTATAAACCCATGCAGTTACCATCGCCTAATTTTTGACAAAGAAGCTAAAAATACACACCATAAAAAAAGACAGCTTCTTCAACAAACGGTGCTGGGAAAACTGGATGTCGACATACAGAAGAAAAAAGATAGATCCTGTCTCTCACCATACATAGTATTTTTGACCATAAAGTAATAAAAGAAAGTGTTTAAACATGCTGTTTAAATAATTCTTGTCTCAAAGAAACAAAACTGGGGGTAAACTGACTTAGGAGAACTCTTCATCTATGCTTATCATAGCTCATCTAAGATGATGAAACCATTTTCTTTAGCTTCTCGAAGCCCCTGTCTTTGCACGTGTTACTCCGCCAGTGAGATGGAAACTGCAGGTGCAGACAGACAGCAGGACAGCACGCAAGGAACCCCAGGCACTGAACCTTCCATAGTCCCAGCCCTGAACCCAGATGGGGTTGAGGGAGGAAGAGAAAACTTCCTTGTGGCTAAGGTCTAGTTCTGGCACTCATCTGTCACGTGTGGTCAGGTCTAACACACACACACCTTCAGCTGCCGCACACGAGCATCTTGGCTACACTGGGCCTGGGTGTGGTGGAGTGCCCCCAGCTTGAATGGAAGTCTGAAAAGGAACAGAGTTAAACAACAGGAAATCAAGTTGGTTGAAATAAACACCTATGAAGCCAAAAGGGAAGGACTAGATTTGGTGTGCTCTCTTGGTTGGCCAGAGACTTGTGGGTTAGTTAATCTGATTGGTGTGATTAGGCAGAGTGACTATGTAGGTCATATGGGAATGTCCTACATAAACCAGGGTACTCAGGACATGTTTGGCACACTTTGCTGTGGCCTCTTGCACTGTGAAGGCTACCAAACAAAGCTATCTAATTCCCAGCCTCCTTTGGTGCCAGGGCTGGCCAGTCACACAGATCTGGCCATGGAGACACAGGCTGCATTTTCTGAGGGCTTCTTTCCTGAAGGTAAGGTGATGCTACTCAGAAGGTTCTGGCTTCTGCTCCTCTTTCTGAGCAGCAGCCGTGGTGTGGGTTTGAGAGTCGGATGCACACGGGCAGGGCAGAGCAGAGCATGACCAGGAGCTGGTCCTTCCAGGCTGGTGCAGGGTGACTCCTCTGCACTCCGTGGTGCAGAAACTTCTGATCATTGCTCATCAGTGTTTTGTGTTTGTTTGCTGCTGGTATTACCTGGAGCTGAGTGATTCTTAACAGTCATATTGGTTAGGAAAGAAGAAAGAGGATGGGGAGACAAGGAGGAAGAGGAGGAGGAAGAGCAGCAGGAGGGGGAGGGAGACAGGAGAAGGAAGAAGAGGAGGAGGAGAAGAAAGAAGAGGGAGAAGAAGGAAGAAGGAGGAGGGTGAGGAAGAAGGAAGAACAAGAGGAGGAGGAGAAGGAGGAGAAAGAAGAAGAAGAAGGAAGAACAAGAGGAGGAGGAGAAAAGAAGAAGGAAGAACAGGAGGAGAAGGAGGAGGAGGAGGGAGAAGAAGAAGGAAGAACAGGAGGAGAAGGAGGAGGAGAGAGAAGGAGGAGAACAAGAGAAGGAGGAAGAGGAGGGAGGAGGAGGGAGAAGGAGGAGGAGGAGAGAGAAGGAGAAGGAGAAGGAGGAGGAGGAGGAGGGAGAAGAGGAGGAGAAGGAGGAGAAGGAGGAGGAGGGAGAAGGAGGAGAAGAAGGAGGAGAAGGAGGAGGAGGGAGAAGGAGGAGGAGAAGGAGGAGGAGGAGGGAGAAGGAGGAGAAGAAGGAGGAGAAGGAGGAGGAGGGAGAAGGAGGAGGAGAAGGAGGGGGAGGAAGGAGGAGGAGGAGGAGGAGGAGGGAGAAGGAGGAGGAGGAGGAGAAGGAGGAGGAGGAGGAAGAGGCGAGGAGGAAGAAAACAACCAGTCTAGCAGGGGGCTGGGCAGTCACTTGAATGTTTGTCTCCCATGCCACAGGCCTGGGCTTCGGTCTCTAGCACCTCATAAAGCCCTACATGGTGGCACATGTCTGTAACCCCAACATAAGTAGTGTGGATGAAGAATGATCACAAATGCAAGATTATCCCTGGCTACCTAGCAACTTCAAGGCCAACTTGAGTTACATGAAATCCTTACTCAAAACAGTAAAAATCAACTGCCAGAATGGTTTTAAAACACCTATGGCATATCACATTTAGCTGAATTAAGCAAGACCTACCCGTGCTCTTATATGGGAAAGGAGGATAAAACAGCAGCTATGCGGGGGATGTATAGGGAGGAGAGTGTAGGATATAAGTGCAGTAGCCCAGTGCTTGCTGTACACCGGCTGGATGAATGTCAACTTATTACAGAGGGCACTCAGAGGAACGCAAGTGTAACTGGTAGTATTAGTAGCCTTTTCAACTGGTTGCCCAGGTCTTTAGTTTCTCCCTGTGTCTGTGGAAGGCTCTTGCTGGTTGGCATTGCTGTTCTCTGTTTTACGAAGCTCCTAATGCTGAGTGCTTGCTTTAGTAAACATGCCTTGTCTTCAACTTTTGAGGGTTTTGGAAGAGACTTGTCAATAAGACAGTTCTCTAGTTGAGATTAAACTCCAATCCCCCCTTTTCAAGGCTGTCTTCTTCAGTCTTACTTTATGCTGGCATCTTGAACAATCAATGTCGCTGTCTATGAGCCCAAGTCATAAGGTACTGCGCATACATGCTTGGACCACTACATCTGGTTTATTTGATGCTGGGACCAGCCTTGTATTCATACATGCTGATCAACATTCCGCCAGCTAAGCTGCATGCCCAGCTCCACCTCATTTTTATTTATTTATTTGTTTGTTTTGGCTGTGCTTTTCATTTTCTTTAAAAAATATTTCTTTTTCTAACAGTTCTTATTAATAGTGTATGGAGGTTTATCCATTCACCTGTGGCAAGATATTTTGATTGTTTCTAAGGTTTGGCAATTATGAATACCAGAAACACACATGAATAGCTTTTTGTATATATACATTTTTAACTCCTTTGAGTAAATACATTGAGCCAATCACTTGAACACATGATAAATGCGCTTATTTTACTAAGAAACTATCAAGTTGTTCTCAAAATGGCCACACTACTTTGCATTCCTATCAGCAGTGAGGGGGCCTGTTGACCATGTCCTTGTTAGAATTTACTGTTTACAAGTATTTTAGATTTTGTTCATTCTAACATAAGAACATAACAAGAAGTATGTGATAGTTTTTTATTGAATGTGTACCTTCCCTAATGATACGTGGCCATCTTATCTGTCACTTGTCTGTCTTCTGAGAGAGCTACCTGATCCATTCCCATCTTTTTCCCAGGGTCATTACATTACTTCTTTGTTTGGTGGGAGGATCAGGGTGGGCACACGTAGTTGTGTGTCTACACAGGTGAGAGGACAACTAACCAGAGCTGGTTCTCTCCTTCCTACCACGTGGGTTCGGGGCTCAGGCTTGGTGGCGAACATCTTGACCTGGAGCCGTCTAGACAGCCCTTTTTAAAGCCCATTCTCAAATCAGACTGTTCGATTTCTTTCCAGCTGAGTTTTAAGAGTTCTGTAAATTTAATAAAAATTTCAAAAATATTTCATTAAAGAAAAAGTATTTTTCAGAAACAGAAAAGAAAAAATATTTTTCGTGTATTTTGGATACTAGTAATCTATTGGATGTGTAGGTGTTTTCTCTCAAATCTGTGTTTTTTTATTCTTTTAGCCGGTCTTTTTTAATTTAAAAAACAGACAACTTTGTTGTTGTTGTTGTTTGTTGTTGTTGTTTTTGAGACAGGGTTTCACTGTATAGCCCTGGCTGTCCTGGAACTCACTCTGTAGGCCAGGCTGGCTTCAAACTCAGAGATCTGCCTGCCTCTGCCTCCCAAGTTCTGGGATTAAAGGTGTGCACCATCACCGCCCAGCAAAAAATGTGTATATGTCAGCAGCTTTCAACCTGTGGTTTGTGACCCCTTTGTAGGTAGAACCACCCTTATGCAGGGATTGCCTAAGAACATTGGAAAACATGAACATTTACGTTAAGGTTTGTAACAGTAGCAAAATTACAGTTATGAAGTAGTAAGGAAAATAATTTTATGGTTGGGGATCACTACAACACGAGGAACTGGATTATAGGGACGCAGCATTAGGAAGGTTGAGAACCGCTGGTGTATGTGCACCACATGTGTGCCTGGTACCTACAGCAGTCAAAAGAGGGTGCCAGATCCCCTGGGACTGGAGTTCCAGATGATTGTGAGACACTATGTGGGTGCTGAGAATTAATTACACTAGGGTCCTCTGTAACTGCTGAGTCACCTTCATCCCAGGCCAGAGTCTTGGAGAGCAGAACTTCTGAACAGGAATAGAGTTTGATATATTTGTGTTTAATTCTATGGACTGTGCTTTTGATTTGTATGTAAAGAGTCACTGCCTAATCCAAAGTGACGTGTGTTTTCTCCTGTATTATCTTCATTTATGTCCATGACTTCTTTTGTCTTTTAAGAAGGGCTCCTGCTATGTTGGCCAGGCAGGTCCTGGACTAGTGAGAGCATGCCATCCTCCCACCTCAGCCTCCTGAGCAACTGGGACCACACCTGTGCGCTGTCACTTCTGGCTTATGAAATGCTCATGGGTGTCCAGGTGTCCAGCATCAATAGCTGATGGGTCATCCTCTCTCCACTGAGGTACCTTTGTCCTTTTCTCAAAGGTCACATGGCTGCATGTGAGTGTGTCCATCTATAGGCTACTTTTTCCTTCCCATTGATCTATTTGAAATTTGAAACAAACTGTTAAAAACCTGTTTATGATACCAAAAAGAAAACTTCAATATGTGCAAAAAGAAAAAAAAATTGCACAAGTATTTTTGACCATGATGTAATGAAAGAAAATAGTCATGTAACATACTGTCTAAATACATCTTGTCTCAAAAAAACAGCACTGGAAGAAACTGATTTAGAATGGAGTAGCATGAGAACTCACTCCGTGTACCAGACACATCACACCTGGGCAAAGATGTGTGAGTAGAAATAGTGATAGCTTCCAAGTATTTTGAACAAACTGAAAAACCTTGAGAAATATGGTAAGAATTGCTTAGCACCTCTAATTTAGATAGATTCTATTAGCTGTTCTTGTTCTACCAGAAAAAATATTCCTTAGCTTCTGATTTGAATTACACTAAGTTGAAAAAAATTAAATTGGGAAGATTTCTGTAGTCATGTTCTGTTCTCACCTAAGAAACAGTGTCTCTTATTTTAAATCCCATTATTTCCTACTTTTCTCATTCTTTTCATGTTCTCTTGTTTTGCTACATGTATATGGACACTGGCATGTGCCCCACACCCATTACTCTCCCTCTTCTTGGCCCCTCCCTCCCCCATCAGTCCCCCTTGTTCCCTTAGACAGTTTTACTTTCATTCCACATAGATTTAAAAAAAGAAAAAAACTCCCATTTTGGATGTTCATAAAAGGACAGCAGAGTTCCAATTTTTTTTTAAAAATTTCATTGCTTTTTGTTGTGAAAACTTTTTAATATTATAAGAAGAAATGTTTCAAGATTTTTAACAAAATCGTGAATGTTTCATTTGTTAAAATTATCTTCTCTCATTTTCTAAAGTAGCCTATTCCCCCATCTCTCTCAGGAAGCAAATCCCTGAGGTACTGTTAGCAGCATAAACATTTTTAATTTTTTGCTTATGAAATCTCATGGGAAATGTTTCATCTGAAACGAAGGGAAATAGAGTTGTCCTGGTTGAAGGTGAGCCCAAACCTTTGGGTTGGGATGGTAAACGTGGTAGGTACATCAAGCTTCTGTAATGGACTCCCCAGGCTTCCTAAAACAGATGAAAAGAACTATTATTAGAAAAAGACCAAGCTACTTAGATGGACAGCTGCATTTCCTATCTTTTTCCTGACACAAAACAACTCTTACACCTGAATCTTGTATTCTATTTAACTTATTTATCTATTTATTTATTATTTATTGTGCTTGCATGTGCTCACATGTGCTTGCACGCCACAATGTGGTGTATGGAGTTCAGAGGACAACAACGGAACTGGTTCTTGTCCTCTACCATATTGGATCCAGGATCAAACTGATGTTGTCAGGCTTCGGAGCAAGCACCTTTACCTCCTGACCTAGCTTGCTGGCTGTGTCAGTCAGGGTTTCTATTGCAGTGAAGAGACACCATGACCATGCAACTCTTATCAAGGAAAACATTTAATTGGGGCTGGCTTACAGTGCAGGGGTTTGGTCTATTATTGCCATGGCAGGTGGCAATGGTGGCATGCAGGCAGACACGATGCTGGAGAAGGAGCTGAGAGTTCTACATCTTGATCCTCACTCAGGCAGCAGAAACAACTGTGTGTAGCACTGAGCTGAGCAAAAAAGACCTCAAAGTCCACCCCCACAGTGACACACTTTCTCCAACAAGGCCACACCTACTCCAACAGAGCCATATCTCCTAATAGTGCCACTCCCTTTGGGGGATTTTCTTTCAAACCACCACACTGTCCCTGTCTCTTTTTAAATTCATCATAAAGATCTGCTATGGCTTGGATTTAAAATGTCCTCCAAAGGCCCATATACTAAAGGGAGCAATAAGAAGTGTGTCCTGGAGGGAAGTGTTAGGGCCCTGGAGATGTGCCTTTGAAGGGATTTGGGAACCCAGGCTCAATCTTCTCTCCTTTTGATTACTAGCAGTGAAGTGAGCAGTTTTGCCCTATCATGTGCTTGCCTTTACCCCAGGCTCAAAAGCAATGCAGCTAACTGCTGTGGACTGAAACCTTTAAAATTCTAAGTTAAAATGATGTCTTCTCTATAAGTAGACTTTGTTCTCAGGTAGCTTGTGACATCTATGGAAAGCTGACCAATACAAGGTCTAATTCAAATTGCAACCATTTCTTCAGTGGCAATGAGAGCTTGTCCTGTCTATTATAATACCTTTCCACCTTCCACATGATTTGGATACATGTATAAAGATTGAAAGTTGTTTTCGACCTTGTTTTAAAAGATTAGAGCCAGTGAGATAGCTCAGCAGTTAAAGGCACTCATCACAAAAACTACCAACTTGAGTTCTATCCCTAGGACTCACATGGTGAAAGGAGAGACCCAACTCCTGTCAACTGTCCTCTGACTTCCAAATATATTCTATGGCATGAGTGTGCGCGCGCACGCGCGCGCGCGCACGTGTGTGCGCACACACACACACACACACACACACACTCCAAATAAGTGTAATAAAAGAACTTTTTTTTAAAAAAAGGATTACATAAGGTTGTTGTAATGGTGTCAAGCAAATCTTTGTTCTTTTTGAACTGGTAGTTAGTTCCTGAAAGAAGGACAAAATGACCTTTGGGTAAAAGCTGGGAAGATGGGCCTTTTGCAGGGGGATGCTGACTATCATAACACCATTCTGTGCTCCAGAAGTGATGGACCCCTAGAGATGTAAATGATTTATGTCTATGTAAGGAAGATGAAGGGCTCCTCAAAAAGTGGAATTTTGGAATTCTCACAAAGCCTGAGATTCAAGCTTGACATGAGTTAGTCCATTGTGTGTGTTAAAAAGTGTGATATTGGGTTTGCAAGTTCTTTCACTGGGTAAAGGTACTTGCCACCTAGCCTGATGGCCTGAATTCCATCCCCAAACTCTACCTAGTGGGTACAGAGATTCTTTTCTGACCTCTACAATTGGCTGTCATGTTTATGCCCTGCACAAATACATAATTAAATATACAGGAAATCTATAAATATATAATTTAAATTAAATAAAAGGTAGGAGGACATGTATATGTTATATGTAAATACAGTATTTTGTATAAAGAATTTTGGCATCCATTGATCTTAGTATCTGAGGGGGCTTTGGACCTAATCTACTGATATCCAGAAATAACTGTATTTGTTGACCAGATGTAGTTTCAGAGTCTGAAAAAATAGATAAACAGATAGACATTAGGTTTATGGTGACCATCAAAGTGTACCTAACCAATAATGTTTGCTTCAACCTTTACCACATATCCAACCTTTGGTATAAATCTAGTCAATACTCTGAGCACAGCATTCAGGAAATACTAAACACTATGCCACAGAATCATAATTTTTGACATCTAAATGAACCAGTTAGAACCAGAGTTTTGAACCTAAATGTCACAGGAGAACAGCCTACAACAGTAGTCTATAAGAGAAGAGCAGACGGAACTGGGGTTACATATGTGAGCTACCACGCATGACCCCCCTTTACAGTTCACAGGATGGGGTCAGAATAGCCACAATGCGCCTACTTACCACACATGTCAAATATACTGCAAGATTAAAATGCACCTTGAATTCTAGGTGAAAAAAGTTACCTTGGGTATGAAAAGTAAAAAACAAACACCTGAGGTACGTGCACAACACCATGAAACTGAAAACTGTATTTGAACATGGTTACTCACTAGGCACAGGTGACCTAGAATGAAGAACTAATGGTGATACACAAAGGTCAAAGATGCTCTGTTGGAATGTGGTATAAATTGTGGTCTATGCAGGTAGGACTTTCCTCTCATTCCTTCTCTTTTGGCATGTTATAATTTCTTGAAAAAGAAGGTAGCTTTTCTGAGAGCTCTTGTAAAGGTTTTGCTGTGTGTGTGTGTTTGTGTGTGTGGCGTGTGTTCATGTGTCTGTGTATTTGTATATGTGCTCTGCATGGTTGTGTGGAGACTGGAGGTCAATGCTGAGTATTTTGCTCTATTACTCTTTACTGAGTTTTTGAGACAGAAGCATTCATTAAACCTGGTGCTTACTGATTGGCTAGACTGGTTGCTTAGCAAGCCCCTGGGATTCACTTATCTCTGTCCACCCTCCAACTCCTGCCTCCCACCAGCACTAGAGTTAAAGGCCTACATTGCTAAATCCAGTTTTTTACTGGTGTTGAGGTGTTTTTATTGGTGTTGAGGTCCCCATGCTGCAAAGCAAACACCTTAGTGACTGGGCTATATCCCTAGTCCCTATAAGCTTTTTTGAGATATGGTCTCTATGTGTAGCCAGGCTGATCTAGAACCTACTTTGTAGCCCAGACTGGCCTTGAACTTGTGGGCAAGCCTCCTGCCTCAGCCTCCTTGGAGCTGGGGTTGTAGAAATAAGTCACCATGCCTAGTAAGATATGATGTTAAGTGGTGGTAGCACTCAATGTAATGACATCTCTGGCCTCCGAGTCTTTTGTTCCTTGAAGACTTAAAGGTGAGCCAGAGACTCTTTTCTATCGCATTATAGTTGATAAAATCATCAGTACAAAAGAGAGGAAAGATATGTCCAATTTCCACATCAGTTCCTTAGAAATAAACTGACTTAGGCTACATGTGGTGGTGCACACCCATAATCCCAGCACTTCAGAGCTCCAGGAGGATCACAAATTCCAAGCCAGCTTGGACTATATACTGAGCCCTTGTCTCAAAAGACTATAAATAGCACAGTTTCCATCTTTCTTCCTGCTTCCTGGGGCCTTGGAAGGACAATGGTGCAGATCTATCTTTAACCTCTGTCCTGAACTATGGCATGGCAGAGCTGCATGACAGATAGATATGAGTCTCAGAGACGCCCAGGAGCAGAAAGTCCATGTCAATAGGACCAATCAATTTCAACACTTCATAGAAGGCAGCAAGGCAAACAGGGTGGGAACAGGACAGAGCAGCAGGGGAATGGGACAGAAACTGTTGAAAGGAAGAGGAACCAAAATTGATCTGCAGCCTAAGAGGCTGGAGACCACCAATCATGAAACCAACAGCTAACAGTAACTGAGAGCAAGCTCTGGGGAACAGTAGAGATGTGGATCTTGGTCTTTCCTTTGTTTCTCCACTGCAAATTGTGTTTGGTCCTAATACATTTAGAACCTCAGCATCATATATTTCAATTTCCTTCCTGATACAGCTAGCTTCTAGAAACAGTTCTCTAGCCATTGCAATCAACAGTTTCCTTTTCTTACCTCTGAACGTGTGCTGAAGTCTCTTCTTGAACTTCCTCTTCATTTTGATGTTCAAATTTCTGAAGAAGTCTGGGACCCAGCAAACCAATCAGTAGACTTCCAATTGGTGCTGTGATGAGGATGGACAAAAATGCCACTGTCAACACATCCATTCCATATTTTTCTAACTGCTTTTCTCCATGGGTTCTCGCTGTGTCCAGAGCCACAGACCCAATGGCAGCCTATGAAAGTTTTAGTACAAGATTGGAAATGTTAAGACAAGCGCACGTTTTTTTAAGTGACATATTTTATCATTTGGGAAAACAAGCTGCTTTTCCTTTTGCTTGACTAATTCAACTTAGTCTTCTTTCAAAGTGTATTGAAGTTGGTTTGATTTTCTACAAAGTCTCCCCGCCCTTACATGGAGAGTAACATTTATGTTATAGATACACATGGGTCATGTAGTATCAGATCTGTACATTTCAATATATTAGGGTTTCCCTAATACAGACCCACTATATTAATCAAATATTGTTGTACATGATATATTTCTCTTACAAAAGTTGGAAGTTACTGTTCGTTTTCTATTTTAACTTTAAGAATTTGTATTAAAGAAAATACTTATCGTGTCTCAGTCTTTTGGCTAAGATCAAGTCTGGTACCTGTTCTTATCACTTTAATAAATAAAAAACTTACAGGAGTGGTTATAGTTATTATTTAGAAGTGGGTAAAATTTTAAATCAGTATGTTTTCTATGGAGCATACACTAATTCTCAAATGGTATGAAACACGGAAGTGGTAGGGACCTTCAAAACAATGTTAAATTCATTAGTTATTTGGTGAATTCTTTGCCCCAGCAGTTGGTGTAGTGCTTTGTTTAATATGTATCTATTGGAATGTATTGTGAAAATGCTCATTTTCTCTTAGAGGCAAAATGCAATACTATTAGTTCACACAGGGAAAGGCACATTGATCCATCTGACTAACTCCTTCTAGCAAGTGAAGAGCAATATTTGCTTCTAAGACAACAGAGCAAGAGAGAAAAAGTGTGCCAGTCACACAATGGCAGAATCTAGGTGTCCATAGGTATCTGAAGCCCCTTTGTTCTTCTATCCCAGAACTCCCGGGTTTCAGCTGGTCACATTGCTGACAAAACAGAGATCTCATGTTTCCAGTCTCTTTATATTAACTGCATGTCTATGTTCTGACCACTGAGCGAAGAGTAGAGATGAGACACTGATGTGGATTGTTACCCAAAACAGAGCGAACCCACGTGCCCGCCCCCTCCCCACTGGAGGAAAATGGCAGTACAAGTTGAACCTATGGGTAAGAGGCACAAGCCGAGAGTGACAGCAACCTTGTCAACTCCGGAATGTCCATGCTAGACTGCTGGAAAGAAAGAAAGAAGAGCAAGTCTAGCTCATTCAGTTCCTCTGCTATTTGTGAGGCTCTTTGTTATTATGGCTTATTCTGTGTAATAAGTAATTGAACATTTCATGAATTTTTTGGCAAAATATCACCTTCTGAATTGCAATATACCTTTTTCTTCCAGTTCTGTTGTGTATATATGTATGTGTATGTTTTAGGATATGTGTGCATGCCAAACTGTGATTTAAAATATATGATATTTTAAAAATATCTTTAAAAAATATATACACATATATTTCCTATGAAAGATCATAAACCAAACTATTAAGAACTACATATATATTTGTATACATATATATTTGTATACATATAAGCCTCCTTGTTTTTATGTAGTGACAACAGAGAAAAACTAAAATTCCATACGTGATAATGATTCATTCTATAGCTGTTCTTTATCTGTAAATTCAAATAACTGCAGCTCAGAAATACCATAGAAATTTTCATCTGTATGAGCATGTACAGACTTTTATCTCATCATTACTGTCTAAATAATACAAGAACATTGTATTAGCAATGACAAGTAATTAAGAGATGATTGAAAGCATGTAGGAAATATGCTTAAGTTATATGTAGACAATAACCCTTTTATAATATCTTGAATGAGTGTCTGCAGACTTGGTATCCATGGAGGGTCTTCAAACTCATTCCTCATTCCTAGAGGATATTGAGGAGTGACTGTGTTTGCCTCCACAAGACATACAATACCCAACACATCCTATATATGTAATTTATCCTATTTTAAAAATAGTTTTCATGGTAAGAGAGTATCAGCCTTTAATTTAAAAATGAAAAAAAGATGAAGTCATTGTTTTGATATTTACTTACTAATGTTACTAGCAGTGTGGAAGCTGGAGCTACTATGTCAGACAAATTATCCCATTTATTGTTCTACTCTCCTTCGCCTTTAGGTTTTAGATATCTTGGAAAGACTGACTAAAAAAAAAAATCTCTGGAATGAATAGAGTCCTAGTTCACAGCCATAGGAAGCCTAGAATGTAATCACAGCATCCTCATAATCCCCCTAAATTAACATCCCAGTCCACAGTCATAGGAAGCCTAGAATATAATCACAGCAGGTTTGCATCCTCATAATCCCCTAAATTAACATCATATCTGATTTTCATTGCATGACCATAAAAGTCTGCCTACTCCAATAACTACAAAATAGTCTCTAGGATGCTTAAGTTATGTAATGTAATTAGTTTGAAAATAGATAATACAATCATAGATCTCTAATATTTGTAAGAAATTATAACCTATACAATCCTAATTTAATTAGCATTTCCAGATATCCAGATAAATGAATGCTCAACAATGTCAAACAATTATCTGTATGTGCTCTCTTTATCACTTGTGTATTTGAATGTACAGATTTTGATTTATGTGACTAAGCTATTGTCATGAGGTTCAGCTAGCTGTGGAAAGTTAGTATCAACTACTCATCTAGGAAATCAATACAAGAGTCTCCCCCTAATCATGAGTGATATTGACAAGGTCCCCAGTAGATCAATGAAAACATGGATAGCATCAAATGTTCCATATACTTTATTTTTACCTAATTAAGTCAAGAACTTTTACTTCTTAACTTTAAGGAAAAACCTCATGACTTCTCTTTGACATATGCAAATTGCTATAATCCCAACTCTTGCCCTTTGGCACTATTATTAAATAAAATAAGGATCCCTTGACCATGGCATTAGGATCCTCCAAAAGTCAATTGGATAGCTAAGACAGCTGTAAAATGATTAGCAGTGTCTACAAGGCAGACATGGTGGACAAAGGCAGTCAAAGCAAGATGGAGCAAGCCAGTGCAACATTTCATTGTGGTACTCAGAACAGCATGCATTTTAAAACTTAAATGTTTATTTCTGTCACTTTTCCATTTAATATTTTTAGGCCATGGCTGCCAGAATCTACAAAGACCATGGATGACAGAATCCACAAAGAGTGAAACCATGGATGATTAGTAACCACTGTAAAGCATTTCTAGATTTCTTTTTCAGACTGGGCATAGTGGTCCATGCCTTTAATCCCAGCATCTGGGAGGCAGAAGCAGACAGATCTCTGAGTTCTAGGCCAGCCTGGTCTGCAGAGAGAGTTCCAGGACAGCCAGGGCTACACAGAGAAACCCTATCTTGAAAAACAAAACAAAAAAACCTTAATTCCTTTTCAATTACTCTTTCTTTCATTGTGTATAAAGATCTGGGCAAATGTAATTTATCATCAATCATATGGCTATTGAAAGTTTTCCAAACATTAAGACAAGCCATGCTCACTCCCTCCTTCCTACTTGCCTGTCTGCCTGTCTGTTTGCCTGTCTTCCTTCCTTCCTTCCTTCCTTCCTTCCTTCCTTCCTTCCTTCCTTCCTTCCTTCCTTCCTTCCCTCCCTCCCTTTCTCCTTTCTTCTTGGGAGATCTGAGATAAGATGAGTTAAAATGGTTCTTTTCAAGTGACTTAGTGTTTTAAATGATAAAAACTCAAATCTTCCTCTCTG
The DNA here is from genome assembly GCF_949786415.1 of Peromyscus eremicus. NCBI lineage: Eukaryota > Metazoa > Chordata > Mammalia > Rodentia > Cricetidae > Peromyscus > Peromyscus eremicus. The sequence goes on along the minus strand of NC_081421.1, from coordinate 106,225,013 downwards.
GTCATGGTTGCTTTCTAGTCTGTATGGGGTTTTTGGATTTTTAATCTTCACCCTGGTGACCAAAGAAATTTAAATGAGCCATCACAAATGAAACTTTTAGAGTAGATTGGCATTTACCAACTCATTACTTCTACCAACTTAGGTAAGTCTTCTTATTCAATATTTAAAGGTGTCTTACAGAGGTAAGTTACATTGATACGCCTTTCTGTTAATTGTTACCTACCTGGACTGTGGCCTTTGGAAGCCATGCAAAAGAAATAAATATCTTTTCCTTTATGTTAAAACCAGCAAAACACACCATCAGAAATGTAGTCAAAATTCGTATCAATACTGCAGTGCCAAGCGTGGCAACACACAGGCCTGAAAGAAATATTCAGGTTTTAGAAATAATGAGATGTCAGGAAAAATTACATTTCAAAATACTATCAATAAGGAATAATGTTAAAACATTAAATACAAAAATGGTTGCATATAATTGATCAAGAAATAAATAAGATCAATCACACCATTGTTTAAAATCTTTCCTTTATAAAACCAGGATTTAATCAAACATTTAAATTCTTGCAAAATAAATTTAAATTAGATGTTGATGCTTCTTCCTTCTTCATATTTTGAGATCCATCAAGCCAGTGTCAGTACATTATATACTGGGCTGACACAACACCTTACACTTTATAGCAAGATCCACATTTTCTTCTATGTGTTTATTCAACACAGTGGTATGTCGTCACACCTTTGGGGGTTGAACGACCCTTTCACAGGAGTTGAATATCAGATATCCTGCATATCAAATATTTACATTACAATTCATAAAAGTAGCAGAATTACAGTTAGCAACAGAAATAACTTTGTGTCTGGGGGTCACCACAGCATGAGGAACTGCATTAAAGGGTCACAGCATTAGGTAGGTTGAGAATCACTGATTTAACATGGCTGTATTAAATGATTTAAGGTGAAGCTGGAGAGATAGCTTAGTCATTAAGAGCAGTTGTTACTCTTGCAGAGCCCCAGGTTCAGTTCCCAGCACCCACATGATGGCTCACAACTATCTGTAACTCCAGTTTCAGGGGATCCAACACTTTCTTCTGAACTCTTCAGACACCAGGCACACAAGTGGTGCACATGTATCCATGTTGTTTTTGTTTTTCCTCTTTTGGGGGGCCCGCCACCCAGCTCCCAAATAAACACACACAGAGGCTTATTCTTACTTATAAATGCCTGGCCTTAGGTTGGCTTGTTTCTTGCCAGCTTTCCTTAACTTAAATTATCCCATCTACATTTTGCCTCTACGCTTTTCCTGTTCTTACTTCTGTAAATCTTCCTCTTACTCCATGGCTTGCTGTGTAGCTCGGTGGCTAGATCCTGGAGTCCTCCTCCTTTTCTGGCTACTTCTTCTTTCTCCTTCCAGATTTCTCCTTCTATATATTCTCTTGCTGCCTGCCAGCCCTGCCTATTCTTTCTCCTGCCTTGCTATTGGCTGTTCAGTTCTTTATTAGACCATCAGGTGTTTTAGACAGGCAAAATAACACAGCTTCACTGAATTAAACAAATGCAACATAAACAAAAGTAACACACCTTAAAATAATATTCTACAAGATATCCATGTAGGCAAAACACATAAAATAATGTAAAAAATTGATGATATAATGCATGCCAAACTTTAAACAAGGTGGTGGGTAGACAAAATATATACTTTATGAGCTGATCAGCCTCGAAGTCTGAAGAAGTCGGAAACAAAAATCTGCTTTATACATGTGGTGTTAAGTTGAGTACAGACAAACCAGTAAGCAAGCATAGATAAGTGAAAAAAACAAAACAAAAACAATCTTTTCATTAAAGTAGCTGTGACTTCTTTGCAGAGTACAAGACTAGACATATTATTCAAGATACTTATCAACTAGTATGGAAGGAAGAACCCAAGCAGACTGCTGGAGACTGTCTGCAGCTTAGGAAAGAAAAATCCCTTTCTCAAGATCAGAGTGTGCACAGCATAAGAGGCTGTGTTGCAAACCCTGGGTCTTGATGGAGGGAGCCACTTCCTTCTGTTGGACAGCAGCTCCCTAGACTAGTAGATCTTCAAAAGCATCTACTGCCTGCAGCACAAGATACAAACGAGCTGATTTGGGCTGGTTATAGTTGATGTCAGTGGCGTGGACAAGGTTAAAGCAGAGATCTTGGTGAGGGGCACAGCGATGGGGTGAGGGTGTTGGGGGAAAATAGATAAAAGCCAGTATTTAAGCTCTAGAAAGTGTAAATGGGGGACTGAAGGAAAACAGCAGAATTCAGTGGAGGAGTGTTTTAAAGAGACAATAACAACAAATGTGGAGGAGCATTCAATTCACAGACTGGATTTAGGCAGGTAATCTTGATGAGCACCATTGGCTGCGTGGTGGAGTAGAAGCTTGATGGATAGGTACTGAGAAAGGAGATGGAGTGGATGTGGATGGCTGGAAGGCTGTCACTGGTTTTGAGAAGTTTAAAGGTGGGAAGAAGAGGGCGTGTGCCAGGTGAGAGGGTGAGTGGAACGGAGAAAGCATCTATCTATCTATCTATCTATCTATCTATCTATCTATCTATCTATCTATACTTTTCAGTATATTTTAATTTTAATAATATTAATAACATGTGCCACCTTTACCAATTTAAAAATCGGTCTGTCTATCTATCTGTCTATATGTGCCGCAATGAGAAATTAGAGGTCAGACATGTAGAGGACAACCTTATGGAGTTGGTTCTCCCCTTCTACTTTGATGTGGATTCTTGGGTTCAAACTTGGGCATCCTAGCTTGTGTAGCAATCTTCTTGAACTGCTGTACCATCTCAGAGATCCTCCATCTTTACCACTTTTAAGTGCAGGGCTCAGTAGCATTAAATAAATCTATACTATTATGTGACTAAACTCCAGAACATTTTCATTAGCAAAATTTAAATTGCATACCCATTAAACAGCAATTTCCTATTTCCCTCAGCCTCCAGCCCTGGAAACCCATACTTTTATTTTATGCCATTATGACTGTGCCTTAGTTTCTAGTTACATATTGCTCATATAAGTGGAGTGATACAGTATTGGCATTTTTGTGGTTGTCTTATTTCACTTATCATAATGTTGTTAAACTTCACCCGTGTCTGGTATGTATCAGAAAGAAAGGATATTCTTTGAAGAAATGTGACATTAGAAAAATTAAATTCTAAAGAGAAGAAGCCTGTAGATGGCATATTAACAGATATAAAAAACGGCCAGGAAGATGGTGTAAAAGTACTAGTTCCTCAAGGCTGATGTCCCAAGTTCAATCCTTGAAACTCGCTTAAAAAGCTGGGTACCATGGCATGCATCTGTAATACCAGCATTCCTCAGGCAAGATGGGAGGGAGAGATGCTTTTGGCCCAGAAGCTTTCAGGCCAACTTGCCTGGGACGTGCAGCACAGCAGCAGCAACATGAAAGATTCTGCTCCAACAAGGTGGAAAGTGAGAACTGAATCCTGAACCTCCACATGTGTGGCTTGGTCATGGGTGCACCTGTATTCACACACACACACACACACACACACACACACACACACACTTGGTCATGGGTGCACCTGTATTCACACACACACACACACACACACACACACACACACACACACACAGAGACAGAGACAGAGACAGAGAGACAGAGAGAGACAGAGAGAGAGACAGAGAGACAGAGGCGCTACATCTATCTATGCATACACATTTTTAAAGATGAATAAAAATAAGGGGAAATACTTGCAATTCAGTAGAGGATGGCAGGAAATAGGATTCCTGGTATGGGTGGAAGAACATTGGGATGTAAAGAGAGGAATGATATTTACAAATTAATTAATTGCAAGTGTAGTGCTGTCAATCGGGACAATCTTAATATGATGCTGTTTGAATGTAGAATAAAGAACAAATACCAAGCATTTCCAACTCATGAGAACACATGACAGAGCTAACCAGTACCTTTAAAATTCTAGCTCTTGATCAGAACAGGGCTAGATGAACATCATTATGTTGGGCAGTAGGCCTGATTTTTCACTCAGAGTAACAAGCATTATTCTCTAGCCAACTTCTCTAAAGACTTAGATCATAGCTAATTCTTTATATAACTGTGACAATGGTAAACAAATACCTACTGAAGATATTCCAAGTCAGGATTTAAAGATATAGTTCTAGCACAAGAACCACTGAGAAATCCTTACCAACAGTTTCTGGTCTGAGCGATGCAATAGATACCTCTGCTCCAATCAGGCCAAACAGAAGGGGCTGGAAAATGTCCCAGGTGACTGCAATTATTTTTTCTACCTCTGACTAAAAGAGAAGAAACGAAAACTTTATTATGTAGAGTTAGAACTGCCAAAAAAATTGAATTATTTCATTTGGGATATGGATTTGAGATCAGTAAGAAATCAGAGGCATCGATGGATCCCTGGAGCTCTGTGGCCAGGCAGCCAACCTAGCCAAATGTAGCAAATCAAGCCAAACAGATGAACTCCAAGCCTGTGAGATAGGAAGATTGGGAGTTCAAGACCAGCCTTAATTACACAGTAAATCTGAGACCAGAATGTGATACACTACCCTGTGTCTAAAAAGGAAAAAAAAAATCAAGACTAGTAATTTTAGGTTGCTTAGTTAAGGAAAGTATGCAAATATAATTCAAATAAGCAATTCCACTGGAGGAAGAAGTAATGAGTCTTCTTTATGAAATTATTTTTATTAAATTTGAGATGAGTTTATTTTATGTGTGTGAGTGTTTTGCCTGTCTATATGTATGTGCACTTGTAGAGATCAGAATAGTATCAGATCCCCTGGAACTGGAGTTACAGAGTTGTGAGCCACTGTGTGGGTGCTGGGAACTAAATCCCAGGCCCTCTGTAGAAGATGCAAGTGCTCTTACCTGTTGAATGATCTCTCTAGGCCCTATTTTTTTTTTTTTTAAACTGTCTAAGATAAGCCAGAGCTCAGAGAGTAAGGACACTTGCCACCTCAGGTCTTCAGCTGGAAGACGTGTCTGATGCCTGGGACCCACTGGTAAGAAGAAAGAACTGACAACAAGATTGTACACCTAGCAACTTGTAGAGTTGAGACTAGCTGGAGCAATCTAAGCTCACAGACTCTATATTACACTGTCAGACAAGGAAGGGATACAGTTCCAGACCAAAGTCTGATAACGTGTCAAAACCTTCAAGTGTTTACATCAGGAATGAGGAGACGGCTCAGTGAGCAAAGTGCTGTGGGAGGACCCCAATTCAGCTTCCCAGTGTCCATGTTAAAGCCAGGGTCAGTATCCCTAACCTCAGTGTGTGTGGGGGGGGAGCGGAAGTGGGGGTGGGGTGGAGGGAGAGACAGGCAGATTCCTGGAGCTCTCTGGCCAGAAAATCTATCTAAAGCAGAGAGTTCCAGATTCATTGAGAAACCCTACTCAAAAACAAGGTGGAGAACGACGGAGGGAAACAAACGACATAACTTCTGCTTCCACACCCATGTGGGGGACACACACACACATATACACACACACACACATACACACACATACACACATACACATACATACATATATACACACACATACACACATATACACACACACATACACACATACATATATATACACACATACACACATATACACACACACATACACACATACATATATACACACACATACACACATATACACACATACACAAACATACACACACACATATACACACACACACATACACACACACATACATATATACACACACATACACACATATACACACACACATACACACACACACATACACACACACATATACACACACACACATACACACACACACAAACATACACACACATATACACACGCATACACACACATACACACATATACACACACATACACACACACATACATATACACACGCATACACACACATACACACATATACACACATACACACACATACACACATACACACATATACACACACATACATACACACACACACACATACATATATACACACACATACACACATACACACATATACACACACACATACACACATACACATATATACACACACATACACACATATACACACACACATACACAAACATACACACACATATACACACGCATACACACACATACACACATATACACACACACACACATACACACACACACACACACACAAACATGGACAAGTAGAAAGCAACACACACTGAGACACTTCACATTGTTAGTGTTCTGGAAAGTCAGTTTTTAAAGTGTCACATGCACAAAAAGTGTGAAAAGGCTGTTCCTGTACTACCCAATCATCATATGAAATGGTGATTGATTCATGCATGGAGAAACAAACTAGATCAAAACAGGACATACATTTCACCTATTAGGTTAGTAAAATACCCAAGACAGAAACCAATCCTCTCACAAAATATTACTAGGAATGAAAACTGGCTCAGCCTATTAAAAAGGGCAAGCTGATACCACCAAATGTATACGTGAGCAAGTTGATATGACCAAATGTATATGTGAGCATACTCTTCTCTAGAGCAATTCTATTTTTAGAGATTTATCCTATGGAGAATCTTTAAAAAAAACACAGTATTTTGTTGACTTGAAGATATTTTTAAAAACATTTTTCAAGTTAAGATTTTCTATCATAGTTTGTCAATGTTTTTCTTAGTAGCCTGCAAGAGTGACATAGAATTGATAACGTCTAAGCACCTAAGAAATATGGTACATGTAAGGGTCCATTTATTGAAGTAATGACTATTGTGACATAGAAGTACAACATAGCATGTTTTGGTAAGAAACTGGTCACACTGGGTGGTGATGGCACATGCCCTTGATCCCAGCACTCAAGAGGCAGAGGCAGACAGATCTCTGAGTTCAAGGCCAGCCTGGTCTACAGAGTTAGTTCCAGGACTGCCAGGGAAATACAGAGAGAAACCCTGTCTCAAAAAAAAAAAAAAAAAAAGGAAGGAAATGTAGACAAATTTCTAAATAGTCTTATTAAATAAGAAACACAGAGCCAAATACAAGGGTAAAAGCTGTAGAGATCAGAGAAATAAGAACAACCACCAGCTAACCTTAGCTCACCTCACCGCCGTAGCTTCCCCAGAGAACCAGCTTCTTCCTGTCTAACCTGTGTCTTAATTGCCTTGCTGTTCTGCCTTCTCATTGGCTCTTAGCCCAGCTACCTCACTTCCTTGTCACTGCCTGTCTGTACAGACCTCCAGGTCTCTATGGTTGGTACTGGGGATTAAAGGCATGTGTCACCACCCTTGGCTGTTCCCTATTGTGTCCTTGAACACACAGAGACTCTGCCACCCATGTGATTGGATTAAAGGCGTGTGCTACCACTGCCGGACTTTTGTTTATGGCTGGCTATGTCCTCTGGTCTCTAGGCAAACTTTATTTATTAACATAAAAATAAAATATCACCACATTTCACCACAAATAAAATATCACCACAAGGAAAGGAAGAAAGGAGGGGGGGGGAGAGAGAGAAAAAGAGAGGGGGGGGAAGGGAGGGAGGGAGGGAGGGAGAGAGAGAGAAACTGGTCACATTAAATGTGGTCCAGCCATCTAGTACAATGCCCTGCATCTATAAAGGAGTAGGGATGGATTGTGATCATATGACTGTAGTATATTTTAAGCAAAGACATTAAGTCATATAATAATTGGTGTGTATGGGCGAAAGGCATATGCATATGGACACTGGGTATACATTTGTGTATGTATAGAAAATGGCTCTTATGATGAAAAAGTTTGTTAGTATAACATTAAGAAAGAGCTGAAAAGAAGGAATTTTGTTAAAAAGGAGTCATGAGCAGATGAAATTACAATGAAGTTCACCTTCTTGTCACTCCATCTCATGCCTGCAAGGAAAGCCATGACCAGTGTGGACAGTCCTCCTGACCCTGGGAAGCCAAAATAAACACTGCTGAACACAGCTAGCACAGCAAAGCCCAGAACCAGGAAGGCTCGCTTCCACACAAGGTTGTCCTGGAAGAAAGAAAAGGTGATCAGCTCGATTATTTCAAATAACTAATTTGTAATGATTGATTATTCTATACCTAGGATTTAAGATGGAAACAAAAACATTCTGCATACAACACTTGCTTTAGTGAAATTTCCAATGCCATTATGAATGTTCTGAATTTTCAAAATAATGTAAATTTTATAAAGATAGCATTTCCACATGCTTTTTTAATATTAGAAGAATTAGGAGAGTGAAGAGAAAAAGCTTTTGCTTCTCATTAAGAAAGCTGATCTTGAAGAGAGATGTTTGACTATATTATGAGATATTGGAAGTCTTATCTGCTTGACAGCACTAGAATTTAAAGTAGTTTGATACTAAACTGGGTTCAAAACTCCACAATAAGTCTTGATTTAGTTGAATACTACACAACTTCTGAAAATGTACATATCCTATTATTTTGTAACTAATATTATTTTACAATGAAATTTGAAATGTACATAGAAATTCTATATGATGTATTACATACAAATATGTTATATATTTATATTAATTATATAAGAGTCCATAATACAATTATAGATAGGACGTTCCAGAGCAGCATTAGGATCCCATGTGTGTACCTCTCCCTCAGTCTCATACATGGCACCAATAGAGCAATCAGCAGCTTAAAAAGGGGGCCATTTCCTCAACTATGTCCGGCACATCCAGCTTTGAGGAAGGTGTTCTAGAAGTCTCTTCCATTGACAATTTATAGCACGGTTTTCTCAGATTGCTTCTTTTACCTGGTCACTGCTTGGAAAGTACTGTATAAAAAACCCAAGAAAAGATCCAGTAGCCATGCCAATTACCACCTCCAAAACGCCCCTGAAGATGTTAAAAACTGTAGACCCTGAAAAACACATGGAGAGAAAAACTTCAGCCAAGACTCTAAATCCATTAATACACAAGCTTTAGTCTAGCATCACCAAGTTAGATCACATAGCCAAACAGAAGGGAGTCCTTACAGACATTTCCTATGCTCCACATTTTTAAAAATTATTATTTTATGTGCATGGGTGTTTTGCCTGGATGTATGTCTGTGCACCACATGCATGCAGTGCCCAAAGAGGTCAGAAGGCCTTATATCTCCTGGCACTGGAGTACAGACAGTTGTCAGCTGCCATGTGGGTGCTGGGGAAATCCAAATTGGATATTCTGGAAGAGCAGCCAGTGCTCTTAACTGCTGAGCCGTCTCTCCAGCCCTATACTCGCCATATTTTTGTTGTTGTTGTTGTTTTACTTAAACTTTTTTATTCATTTTACATGCCAACCACAGATTCCCCTCTCATCCCTCCTCCTGCTCCCCCACAGCGTTTCCACCCCCCCATCCCATCCTCCAAAAGGGTAAGGCCTCCCATGGGGAGTCAGCAAAGCCTGGTACATTCTACTCCCCACATTTTTAATATAGATGACTTTAAATATCTATTAAAATGCTTCTAGCCAGGTGTGGTGTCACACACCTTTAGTCTCAGCACTCAGGAGGCAGAGGCAGGAGGATCTCTGAGTTCAAAGTCAGTCTGGTGTACAGAGCCCAGGACAGCAGGGCTTTACAGAGAAACCCTTTCTTGAAAAACAAAACAAAACAAAACAACAGAAAAACAAACAAACAAAAAACTGCTTCTCTCTTTTAAGAAGAAGAAAAACATTGTTGGATAAGACTTTCAAAACCAAAACAAGGTGTGACTTAAGATACTTTTCATAGGTTTACTTACTTAATGGTTTTCTTAAGACTACCAAATTATGAAAGATAAAATTCATCATTCAGAGTAGGTTTGTGTAAGGACCAAATGAACTTGTAATTAAACCTCTCTCTCTCCCCTCTCCCTTTCCTTCTCCCCACGGCCAGCTCAGCCTGGCCACGCCCACTCTGGATTCTCCTAGCTGTGTCTGCCCCGGCTCTCCTACATACCTATAACAAACTTTCTCTCTACCATACCTAGGAGCTTTTTATTTTAATGTCCTTTTTCTTTCCTCTTTTCATTCAAAGGACATTTTTTTCATGTTTATTTTATATGTATGGGTACTTTGTCTGCACACCACATGTGTGCCTGCCTAAAGAGGGTAGCAAATCCCCTAGAACTGGAGTTACAGATGGTTGTGAGCCATTATGTGGGTACTGGGAGTTGAACCTGGATCCTCTGCAAGAACAGCAAGTGTTCCTAAGCGCAGAGCCATCTCTCCAGCTCATAAAGCCATTTTTCAACTGCCTTGAGACAAAGGGTACCAACAAGTTGATGTGGTTTCTTATTGATACAATAAGCATTTCTCTTATACATATTAAAAAACTTTATGTAATTTTCCTTGGCAAAGACAGCTTTTCTGGAAGGTGAGTAGTGTGCTTGTCAAAGGTGCCCTGCTGAACTGCTGGGGATTTGAGTGAGCAGAATACTTGCCTGACATGAACAAGGCCCTAGGTTCCATTCCCAGCTCTATCTACTAGACACAAAACAAAAAGCCCATCTGTGATGCATCACACTCCGGCTGTTTCAAGAAAGAATGTACTACACACTGGGCGGTGATGGCACACGCCTTTAACCTTGGCACTCAGGAGGCAGAGGCAGGCAGATCTCTGAGTTTGAGGCCAGCCTGGTCTACAGAGCAAGTTCCAGGACAGACAGAGTTACACAGGGAAACCCTGTCTGGAAAAAACAAAAACCAAACCAAAAAAAAAAAAAAAAAAAAGGGAAGAAAGACTGTACCCAAGAATCTAGAATGTAACTAATACTTTCAGTTTCTTGTATGGTAAAACATTGTTTAAAACAAACAAAAAATCTTGGGCTCATATCCAAAAATTCTATCAGGAAATCTAGTCAGGTTCAAATTCAAAACCTCTTGAGAACAGGACTTAGGGGGCTGGCAGAGGTGACAGAAAAGAGTTAGAGAGTCAGCCAGGAAGATTCTCAAGCTGTGGAAAGCCCCAAACAGACTCCTCTAAGAATTCCTATCCACCTCTGTTCTCCCTGCCTCCTCTGTGACCCTAAGGCAAACCCTGTTGCTCTGAAGCCACGGTTCCTCGCCATGGCTACGCTGGCTTCCATTCCCAAGGGTGCCTATTTTAATTGGTCTACAGCAATGTCTACATTAACAAATAAATAAAGCGCCCTGGGTAACGGCACTATCTAGCTCAGGCTGAGAACTGTTGCTTTAAAGGTTCTCACAAGGGCAGCAGTGGGAAAGTAGGTTTGCCTGGGCTTGTAGAGTTCAACTAAAGACATTACCTATTAGATCTTCCTAGGGAAGCGGGGAACACCCCTTAGTTACAGAACAAGAAAGTAACACTGTAAAACCTTACAGGAGACTAATTTACAAGGGGCTGACAAAAAGCTGAGGACAGAGAATGCTCCTATTTTAGAATCACAATGCCCCTCCCACCGGGACTGCTGTCTGGTGTGTGCCTATGGCAAAACCTCCCTCACCTTTGTGTGGTTTCTACACTTCCACTTCCCTAGACGACTCCTAGAAGAAAGACTCTCAGTAAGCCTCATTACCCTGTACCCGCCTCTCCTGTACTACATCTCTAAGGCCAAAGAGCGGGGAGACAGGCAGCCTCCATTTGGTGATGGTTCTGCGGAAGGATCCAGCCCCTTCCTCACAGGCGTTACCTTAAGCAATCACGTCATGTTTTGAACACTTTAACTCCATCTCTGCTCTGGACAGATGAGATTACCTGTGGAAAAGGCCACACCCAAGCATGTGTTGAAGCCAGTGATGGCCAAAATGTCATCAAAGCTGCCAGCGGCCATGAGTAAAGTTGGAACACCTTTTTCAACACCGTAGCCTCCTTCTTGCAGAAGGAGCATCGAAGGGACCACGACAGCTGGAGACACAGCACCTATGACAAAACTGAGCAGCCAGATGTCAGACACCGTGGTCCAAGGAAGCTGCTCGCTATGAACAACCTCAGCATTCATAACAATGCCTCCTTTTTTCTATACCTTTAAAGGTTAGGCTTTGGATGACTGCAGTCTCTCAAACAGCCCAGAAACACCACGTATACAGAAAGGTCTATAAAACACTGCTTTTTGAAGTATAATAATGGACAGTTTGTTGGCAATGACCCAGGTTGCCTAAATTATATGTAGCATGAGAGGTGTTGAGTCAGTAATGGAGTTAGGCCACAGTAGGTGCTTTTTTAAAAAAAAAATATATATATATACCAGTCATGTTTTAAGGTGTGAAAAATTATCATGGGCATTCTCAACTGCAACAGGGCTTCAGTTAGGTCTTTAGACATGAAATAGGACCACAGATCTGAAGGAAGAGGCTATGAAGACAGGGACAGTGAGATAGTAATAGCAACAGGTATAAGGCTGGGGAGCATTTTACAAACTCACTATGCTCTGAACACCCACTGTGAGGACCTCACACATAAGAACACATTTCAGGGCCAGGTGTGGTGGTCCACGCCTTTAATCCTAGCACTCGGGAGGCAGAGCCTGGCAGATCTCTGTGAGTTTGAGGCCAGCCTGGTCTACAGAGGGAGTTCCAGGACAGGCACCAAAACTACACAGAGAAACCCTGTCTCGAAAAACCATTAAAAAAAAAAAAAAGGAACTCATTTCATCAGCACTACGAAATAGATCCATCAAAGCACAGAGAGACGGGATAACTGGAAATCACAGAACTGGAGCTGGAATCTAGGTGGTGCACCCTGAGTCCTACTTCTGACAGGTAATAATGTCTTCATGCCCATACATAAACACTAAATTCTTGCTATGTACTTTTAACGTGGGCACGTCTCATGGCTCCCACCCACTGGACGTGAAAACATGACACTAGAAAGAACACATAGAAGAGCCGTCAAGTCACAATGTCTGGTGGCAGGAGGAAACCAATGGTTCCAGCTGCTTATGGAGGTTCTGGGGTGGGATCCAGCAGCTAACTTCCAGGCATGGGTATAGAGGGGAAGAAACTGAACTTCTTCAGTAGTTTAGATTCCCACAGTCACTGTGAAGTTAGCAACTACAGGGACACAAACTGTGTCTTAAAGCCAGACTCTTTAGACTGTGCTGCAGTGCCTATGATATGTTTTATGGTTCTCCTAAGACAATGTTCTTTACATTCTTAAATGGAAGCAGGAAGTTCCAAGTGCCCCTTGATACCTTCATACGAAAAGAAAAAAAAAAGTCATTACCCTAGTATGAACCCCCACTGCCAAGGCAAGCCCATCAGGAAGTGGGAAAGGAGCGCAGAAATACACGCTTCCACAACGCAGGGACCCACGGCCAGTCGTACACACACCCCCTTCAGTTTCTTCAGCGCCTGAAAAATAAGAGTGCGCATATTATGTTCCTTCAACATGTGGGCAATAAGACCTCAAGCACTTTCTCAGACCATGCTTGGTCATCATGGTTTGTCAGCTAGTTTTATGCAGCAGGCATTTCTGCATGCTACGTGTTTGGGAGACAGTGGACCCAGTCCTCACAGATAGCCTGCAACAGGCAACTACTGCTCCTCTTTACAGATGTTACCGTGTAAGAAGGCACAAGTTAGAGTGAGTGGTCTCAGTCCATGAAATTGGTGAGGGTTGGGGCCAAGTTTACAGTCACACGGGTGACTTCAGAGTCTGTGTTTATAACTCATATACTGTCTGACTACCCATTTGACTTGTGGCCTACAGTCCCAGAATGAGGCCAGAGGAGGACGTTTGTCTCCAAAGGTATTCAAATTGCGCATTCAAAGGTATATGGGTAAAGAGCGTTTTAAAAAGCATACCTAAGCTGGGCGGTGGTGGCGCACGCCTTTAATCCCAGCACTCGGGAGGCAGAGCCAGGCAGATCTCTGTGAGTTCGAGGCCAGCCTGGACTACCAAGTGAGTCCCAGGAAAGGCGCAAAGCTACACAGAGAAACTCTGTCTCGAAAAAACCAAAAAAAAAAAAAAAAAAAAAAAAAAAAAAAAAAAAAAAGCATACCTAAGAGCCAGGCGGTGGTGGTGCACACCTTTAATCCCAGCACTTGGGAGGCAGAGCCAGGAGGATCTCTGTGAGTTCGAGGCCAGCCTGGACTACAGAGTGAGATCCAGGACAGGCACCAAAGCTACACAGAGAAACCTTGTCTCAAAAATACCAAAAAAAAAAAAAAAAAGAAAGAAAGAAAGGAATGACTAAAACGCATTCCATTTGGAAGGCAGTTCTCTGAGCCAATACAGTTAGCCCTATGCTGTTGTGTGATGTTTTGTATACACATACTGGACTTGACACACTGTTTCCCCATAATCAATACCTCTCACTATGACTGATAACTGTTTCCCGCTCCACAGTAACACCTGTTCCTTCAAAACATAGTACTGGAACATTTGGATTCCCGTGAGGCACAGGGTGGGAGGACAATGACCCTGCCTGGCAAAAACTCCTCCCTCTTCCTGAGACTGTCATGTGCATTGTCCATTCTCTTCCTGAAGCTTAATATTATAAATACTTGTAATATCAGAAGAATATGTTTACTATTCAATAATTAGAAAGTCATACTCCATACCTTTGGGTCCAGACCGAGGCCAGCACGAACCAAAATGACAGAAAGGGCTATGCTTCTCAAAGAAGAAGACCACTTCTGCTGGATCCGGACATTATCACTGATGACTGGGACATTTCTCAAGAGAAACCCAGCAAGCAGCATGCCTGGAACAGATAAGCCAAACAGGACTAGTTAAGTTTTCAAACAGGGAGATTTTTTTTCAATCACTTTACATGTGATAGGGACTACAATATAGTTTTTCCTTATGCTTAATCTTTGGATGAAATAAAGTTAAACTCATAATTTTAAAAGTATAATAAATAAAAGGATCAAAGAAATACTTCATATGTAAAATGATTAGAATAATTAATATTGTCCAAATAATTGATTATAGGGACACACAAAGGATAGCGTTTACAGGGAATAATGATCAAATCCTAAATAAGATGTTTTAATCCAATGTCAGTTCAGTTATCCCTGAGTGCAAACAGCTCCTTAAATTATTTGCAATGTTGGGTTACCTGAGCTATCAATAAATACTTATATGTATTCTATTTACCTTCACAGGAGACCATTTAGTAAGATACACGTAACACACTTTATAAAGGTTTGGAAGACAATTATGGTAACCAGACACGACCCTGCCATACCAGACAGTGCTTCTTCCTTTATTTACTACTCACTGTTTACTGGATCTCTTTATTATTTCATACAAGATAATGAACATGGAATCATATGTAGACAGAAGACTATGAGTTCTGTTTATAGAGACGAATGCAAGGAACTGTAATATGGCAACAAGCTTTCTGGCTTCAGAGAAGCAACAACCCTGACAGTATGAGACTGAGGAAAGACAGGTGACTAGGGGGGCCCAGTGTAGCTGAAGTTTTCCTGTGCTCACCCAGCACCAAGGTCCCACAGCCACTTGTAAAATTCCTGCGTCCCGCCTGGTCCTGTAACCACTCAGACCCAAGCAAACACATAGAGGCTTATATTAATTATAACTGCATGGCCATGGCTCAAGCCTTTTGCTAGCTAGCTCTTATATCTTAAATTAGCCCATAACTATTAATCAATGTATCACTACATGTTCCGTGGCTTTACCTGCATCCCATTACATGTTGCTCCTTGGGCGGCTCGCTAGCGTCTCTCCCTGCCTTCTTTCTATCTCTCCTTTGGATTTCCCACCTGCCTCTAAGCTGCCTTGCCATAGGCCAAACAGCTTATTTATCAACCAATCAGAGCAATACATATTTGCAGTGTACAGAAAGACATTCTCCCATTTTCCTTTTCCTTCCTTCTAACTCTGTGTTTTCCCTTACAGCTTATATACCCCAACAAAATCTTTCAAGCAATATAAAAATTATAATGTTACATTCCATTTTTCAAGTGAGTGAGTACAATGAATACAAGTAAAAAACAGCATGTTTTCCATATCTCTTACATGATTAAACATTTTACATATTACAAGTGAAAAACAAGTTGTCTCAAAACCTATGTACATTCATATCCAAGCAACTTGTTATAGATTATCACTGTAGGCAAGCAAGGTATTCTCTTACTGCCAGGCTGTGTTTTGTGGTTACAAAGAAAGGACCAATCATTTTATCACTTATCTTGAAAGGTAATCTTATAAGGAATCTTAAAGGAATCACAAACCTAAACTTTTATATATGAAAAAAGAATCAGTCAGCTCTACTTTAAATCTTTAGGGTACATACCCACTCATCAATAGTTCCTTATATCAGGAGATTGAGGCCAGAAATGGGTAAAAGGAACTAATCACCACCTTTGGTCATCAACCAATCCTAGCAAGAAAGGCGAGTCAGCTAGTGATAATTGGGCTGCTTTGTTCTTGTTCCCTGACCTTAAAGAGTTCCTTACTCAACTATGTGCCTTTCTAAAATTTTAGATTGTCGTCTACGGCCATACCACCCTGAACGCGCCCGATCTCGTCTAAAATTTTAGATTGTCATCTTGGGTTTTTCCCCTCAAAGCTATTGAACAAAACATCTTAGTCTAACTTTAAGTTATTTTCAAAGCTTTGTTTCAGCTGTGACATACTCTGAAACCTGTGAACACATCTCCCAACATTAAGATTAAAAGAATTTAAGCTAGCTGGGCTACTGGGACTCAATTGTTTTTCTTAATCATTAACCTAAGCCACAGTCTATATGGCTCCTCAATAGAAACTCATGTGTTCTAGCTGTGTGACACTTCCTTGTTTTATTTTTAATCATCAAAATACTATTTAAACTACCATTATTATTATCAATTAGACAGTATCTATCAATTAAGAAGAAATCATCTTCATAATAGTCCACAGGTAAAAATGCCAGTAGGATGGGATATTACTATGAGATAAACACACTACATTATAGGCCGTGAGGATCTCCCCGCACTCATTCACACCATGCCAGATACCAGAGAAAGATGGCAGCAGCAAACATGTGAAAGGCAGACACTTCCAAACACCTAGTAACCATGCTTCTGGCCAAATTATCCTATTATGCAGCCCTGCTGGGTAAAGCAACTTCAGATTCTCTGACCCTGACTAAGGTCTCACGAGGAAGCCTCTGTGGGCCACCACGCAAAACCAAACCCAAACGAAACAACTTTAACAAGCCCCACCTTGCAGCATTTATTGATTTCTGCATCACAGACACTTCTAGCACAGATGATTTTAGTGTGTCCACATGAAGTTACTGTTTATAGAGTTCAGAAAAAAAAAAATGGGCAGAGGCACATCATTAAATGGCGGAGCCATAATCTCAAGAGCTTAGATAAGAGGAAATGTAGTAAAAATAATTAGGAAGTGACACACTTCTTCTCACATGTAAACTATTTAATTGTAAATTTGTACTACTTAATTTAAAAAAATCACCACATCTACAACTGGCGCACAAAACTCCTTTAACAACTGGCGCCACAGAGATGGCTTAGCTGGTAATGTGCCTGCCTCAAAAGCCTGGAGACACCTGAGTCTGAACCCCAGAACCCACATAAAGATGAAAGGAGAGAACGGACTCCATAAACTATTGCACACAGCATACATACATGTACACGCAGCATACATACGGGTACACACACACACACACACACACACACACACAATAATTTTTTTAAATTAAAATTTTGTCTCCAGGTAAGCAAATACTGAAATAGTTTATTCTTCAATTTCCCAAAGCTTTCTGGAGGTTTTTTTTTTAAAGCTATCATTTGTTTTGAGGAAATCAGGAAGCATTTGTCACTTACCAAGAAGAGGAGGCAGAGGAGGCAAGGTTGGTAACTTAATGAGTCCAAAGATTTTGCCTCCGGTGACAGCACAATAGAATAGGATTATGATTCCAAACAGATTTCCTCCAGGAAGACTCTCAGGGCCGGTAATTGACCACACCACAGCCCACAGGAGAACAACCATGGTACCTAAAAAGAAAAAAAATAAATAAAAAAGAATAAAAAAAAACCCACAAAAATAAAAACCAAAACACCAGGAAAACTAATTGTTATATGCAAACTTTATTGTATTCTGAAATTATTTTTAAATAAACATTGAATCCATATGCAAATGTTTATAGTCATAAGTTATAAAGGACACGATGTCGCAAACAACGAGGCGATTGCCAGCTGGTTTAAGAACTGGAGGAATTCCCGGCACCTTTGAGCACACCTGTTCCCCGTTCTCAGCCCCATTTCCCTTCACAGTGCGAGAAGGAACCACCATCTTGCAGCACAGGAACAATATTACAGAGAACAATCACGTCTTTGCCCTCTTAGTAGAGACTTGAGAACATTTGCACTCTAGTTATAGTCCAGTATCTAGTTCTGCCCTGAATTAAACATTAACCATCACTTCTTCGACCGTCAATGTTTGCTCAAAATTATCACACTTAAAAAAATTAAGAACGTGATCTATTGCTATGTTCCCACAAAATGAGAAAGGTAATTAACCCAGTGACCAAGCTAAGGTCCCCTTTTCTAAAACCTCACAATTTTTTTTTTCAGAGATGTAAGCACTTATCCCAGTGAAATATCTAAGGCACTTTCAGTATTTTCCAATGGTGTACACAAGCTAAGATTACCAGAAAATGTTACAGGCAGGATGGAGGGCACGACTTGCCAGCTGTTATGTCTGACTTTATTAAAGCATAAACTGAACTTTTCAATAATTCCACTCATAGAGGTAAGAGTTTTCATTTTTCCATGCTAAGATCACTTTAAAAGTCTCTAACTCTCCTTTCATTCCCAAAATCTGAAATACAATTGTAAATGTTACTTATGTGTATATTTATAAGGTATATCTAAATCAGGTTTAAATCAGTCAATAATTTATTTGTCATTTAAGATTTTGGAAAAACGTAACTTTTGTGTAATAATTACTTCCCAGGAAGAGTTTGTATATTATGTTAAATGACACAGGAGGGAATACAGAACAAAGCCACCAACCTCAGAAGTAGAAATGTAGGGAAACAGTGAGCACATGCTTATCTACCAGGAGCCCTCAGGAGCCCTCACTTTCCTGGAATGTTTCTAAACAATTCTAAATTTAAAAGTGAGTTCTGAGGCTGGAGAGAGCGCTCAGCAAGTAAAGTGTTTGCTGAGCAAGTGTGAGAATCAGAGTTTGGATCCCTAGCAGGTGATTGTGGACAACAATCTACCTGTAATTCCAATGCTCCAGACACAGATGGGATCCTAGAACAAGCTGGCTAGATACACTAGGTGAATCAGTGGACCCAAACAAGACCCTGCTGTAGGGAGGCAGTGAAATTCTCAGTGAATGTGTGTTGCTGATCTGGGCATGACCATGTCAAGGACCAATGCCTCAGCCCCATGGAGTAGCAAAACCTCCCCCATGTGAAGCTCAAAGGGACAGCAAAGCCGTCTTCCCATCCAAGTGCAAATGTTGACAGTGTGTCTACTATAGCCTTTTCCCTGGATGTTCACAGCCCGAAGACTGCTCCCCACAGAGTCTGCTCCCACTCAGGTAAGCTAAACCTGTCTCCTTGTTCAGCTGTATGTAATAACCCTGACTCCTTGTTTATTTGTATGTAATAAGCCCTCTTCCATGTTCAGCTGGACATAATAAACATGCTGAGCACCCCAGGTATGGCAGCTTCTCCATCAGAGAGCCCAGCCCACCTGATCCCAGCTTTTCTCTGTGTGTGTGTTTTCACATCCACACCTCCCCAGTTAGGTTAATCCCTAGTCAGGGCCCAGGAGCCAAGTCATGCAAAGAGTGAGGTACCAGCCTCAATATATAAAGTGGAGAGTGATAGAGGAAGACCCAACATCAACCTCTGGCCTCCACACATATACATACTAGTGCATAAACACACGCATGCACATAGAGAACATGCAATGCCACAAAATGCTAAAAAGGATAAAAATAAAAATGAGTTCTTAAATCACATTATTCATTTTTAAATATTCCTTGAGGAATCAGTATCTGTTTTTGTTATAAATTTTTTAACTAGTTATGTGTCATATTTTCAGTGGTAAATTTTTTTAAAATAATATAAAGGAGAAAAGAAGTATCAAATTATGTGCAGCCTCTTCAGCTGGTTTGCTGTGTTCCAAACAGCTTAACATTTTTTCCCACACTGGATCAGAATCTTACTTTTCCAGTAAAAACATACATTGCCTAAAGTATAACATATTATATCTGTTTTCATTGTCCTGTATGAAAATGATATAAAAAAAAATCCCTGTGAGAGCTCCCTTCTAAAGTGCAGCTCCAAAAACTTAGCTCAGGTTGGGTGAGTGGTACAGGGCTGCAATCCCAGCACTGGAATGGCTGAGGCAGGAGGATCATGAGTCCTGAGCGACACAGGCGGCCTTTGTTGAAACAAAGCAACACACACACACACCCAGACACACACACACACTCAAGGTAACTGGGAACTGAGAATTGAGCCTAGGTTTTCAGGAAACAATACATAGAAAGCCATACATATATTGCAATCATGTTTTCAATTCTCAACAGTTTCAAAACTGTCTTAAAATTTACTTTTATAGAAAAATTTCAACCCCTTCTTTTTTGTATTATTGCACAGTTAACATTCACCATGAAAGTGCACGTGTGCACATGCATGTACACACACACACACACACACACACACACACACACACTCTTTCCTTCCCTCCTTCCCTAATTCCCCCCACCTCTCTCTCCCTCTCTGTGAACAAACAATTGTACCACTGATTATAAACATGTATACACTCATCAAATTTCTAACGCATTTTAGGTTACCTTCATAAACTAAAAGACAAAAATATCTCAACTGAAACAATATCCAAAACAATCTGGATAAATCCTTCTCCCTCCCCCAAACTCTCAAAGTTTACAAAGAAATGGTTGAATTGCAAACCAAGATTCTTACTTGTAAAATGACAGGAGATGATTAGAAGCATAAAGTGATCACTGTTTTGCTCAATATTAGTCACACTGCTTTCGCTGTAATGACATCGACATTTACATAATGCTTCTCCGGTAACCAGACATTTACAGTGTTCTCATTGGAGACTACAGGGATTGTGTGAAATTATTCAGATCTAGAAAAAGTTCTCTAATCCCTGCTCTTTTGACTCAAAAGTATACTAGTTCAAATGTAGTGGCCACAGACACCTTCGAAACCACAGTTTGAGATGGTGGAGTTTTTTACTCCCCCACATGACTGTGTGGAGCAGAGTCACAACCACCTAGTAGTTTAAGAAAGAAGTACATTTCTTTTGTTTGTTTTGGTTTTTCGAGACAGGATTTCTCTGTGTAGCTTTGCGCCTTTCCTGGAACTCGCTTTGTAGACCAGGCTAGCCTCGAACTCACAGAGATCTGCCTGCCTCTGCCTCCTGAGTGATGGGATTAAAGGCGTGCACCACCACCGCCCGTTTAACCATATGGTTTGGAAACTCTCACTGTGACTTTCATTTTTTTTTTTTTTTTCTGAGTTCATCCCCGCCATATACACACCATTTGTTATCACTTTGCTCAACCAGCCATGTGGAGGGCAAGCCAGTATCCGTCTCAGACTCTGCAAGTGACTGGATTCTCTTGCCAATTCCTGCGGCTTCTTTTCATCACTTTTGAGCAGGTTGCTGTCTTCTGTTGGCTCATTCCCATCTTTGAGGTTCATGACTCTCTCCTCCTGTATTTAAATCAAACTTTTAAAATTTTTCAAACTGTATTTTCGTGCATCTTTTAGCTATTGGCTTATCACATTTCAAATCAAATTGCTATTATTAAAATCTAGGATAATAGCTTATAGAAAAACACACAACTTCATTACCAACAAGTCAGCTAGTGCATAGAACAAGAACCATTGGAGAATACTTAACAACGAGCCCCTAGTTTAGAATTTTAAATGATTGAGTCACATAGACATAAAGCTACATTGTACAATACTAGGCCCCAAAATTGCTATAATTAAGACATAATTTCTTGAGGGCCTCAAGAATATATCATAGAGATTCAGCTGTGTATTAAAGCTGAACTTTGACTGGCCAAGGGTCTGTCAAAAGGCAAAGCCATTTATTATGAATATTTGGTGTTACCCAGCCTTTAATATTCCAGCTGTCTTCTGCTATGAAATCTATACATGCCCTGACCAATTGGTAAACAGTTCAGCTCCCCTGACCTGCTGAACCTACTAAGTTACTAACTGCCCTGCTGAGCTTAGGAGACAAGCTGGCAGGAGATACAGAGACACACACTTTGTTTCCTGTGCTAATGAAGCTCGGACCATCTGCTCGCCCTGAGGAGGCCTGCTGGTTCTCCAGAGCATTTTGACTAAAAACAAAAGAGGTTTTTACATATCAAGGTGAGGGTAAAACAACATTCCTGAGGAGGCAGGGAACAAGGTGCCCAGGGAAAGAAAAGGCAGGTATCTTCTGTAGACAAGGACAGAACAATATGGCGAGAGAGAAGAGAGGAAGACAGAGGTTCCGTAGAGGGTAAGCAGATCTCGAGTAGAGTTTTCTGAGTGCCAGTAGAGAGCAGCAGAGATGGACAAAGAGGATACAGAGGACGAAGATGAGGCCGAAAGCATAGGAGTTAGTCATCACCTGGGCTATGAGCTGGGGAACTGGATGGAACTGTAGTTATGGAGACAGGATTTCATGGCAGAGAAATAGAGTACTGTGGTGGTATTTTACTTGTACTGAAATGTGATTTTAATTGTATGTTAATAAATAAAGTTGCCTGGGGGTCAGAGTTATAGAGCCATAGCAAGTGCGTGGCGGTGGTGGCGCACGCCTTTAAGGACCTGGAGGGCGGTACATACAGGCAATGACAAGGCAGTCACGTGTTTAGTTTACAACCAATGAGAAGGCAGAACATCTAGAGTATTTAAAGACGTACACACAGGAAGTAGGCCTCTTTTTCGGAGAGCTCTCTTGGCTGAAGCAGGATAGCTGAAGCAGGAAGGGTAAGGCTCTTAGTTCTGACCTCTTGGCTTTCTTCTCTGAATCGGCTCTGTGTTTCTTATTTAATAAGATGGTTGGTTACATCTACAGAGTACACCGATATAGAGCTTGGTATGTCTACAGTTATTCCTGCCTTGAATGCCTGGTGGAACTATAGCTGAATTGATGTAATTTTGTCTTAGAGGAATAAAGTTAAAATTCATAAGAACATAGTTTACGTAGATTTTTTCCCTGATAGCCCACGCTGGACATAGCAAAGCCCCCTTGGACCCTGGGGAATCAATAATAATTCAAGATGATAGTAGGTAAATATATCAAAGTACTCAATATTCAAGAAAGGGGAGGCGGGGGAGTGAAAGAGAGCAAGGAAGGCAAGACCGAAAATCCTCCTAGGGCTTAGACCAGGAACACACAGCATTTCACAGGCTATTTTGCCAACCTTGGGTAGGGCCAGCTACCAATGACCTGAGCTGGGAAACTGGTAGACATTATCCACCCTGGTCTATATGATCATGAGGATTAAGCATGAGGAGAATTTTTCTTCCTTCCTTCCTTCCTCCCTCCCTCCCTCCCTCCCTCCCTCCCTCTCTCTCTCTCTCTCTCTCTCTCTCTCTCTCTCTCCAGGGTCTCACTAGGTAACTCAGGCTGGTTGCATACTCATAGTATTTCTACATCACTATCTGAATGCTGGCATTTTAGGAATGTGTCACCTGGCCCTTCTGGGAAAATTGTTAGTTGACTCTCAGCTTGGAAACACATAGTAGTATGCTTAGGGAAACAGCTGGGATTTCCTGCCTTTGATTGGAGATCTTACCTGTGGTCCTTGATGCACAGAAGCTGTGTGACTGGTCCCTGTGGATGGCTTTGAATCCTGACATCCAACTGTCTTATCTTCATCCTCCATGTCTTATAATTTCAAAGATGATGATTCAGGGATGAGGAACAGGATCTGAATTGAAGGAAACACAGAATAGACCCAGCAGTAACTGAAGACCTTTGGAAGTAGATGAGTAAATGCACTTCTTTCTTTCCTTGGAACCAGGAGGGTGGACCCATGCTAAGTCAGACTGCTCTCACCTTTCCATCACTGACCCTTTTTTTGAGCCCAACATATTTACCTTCATTCTTATCAAGTTTTGGGCTACTCTTAAAATAAACCCTTGTTGGCCTATCACATCTTAATTCCTTTCCCACCATCCCTTGCGGGTTATGCTTTGAAACACACAGAGCAATATCACTTCTAGATTGTACTAGCTAATGGGCTGACTCCACAGGCAGGAATGCTCAGGTAACTTTCCAGTGTTTACACCAGGAATGAGTCACCAGTGGAACCCTATCCCAATCTCCTTATTTCCTGAGAGTCACTTATTTCTGCCTCGTCTGTGTTTCTGTATTGTTACGATTGTTTCAGTAAGATTTCCCTAGGTGAAACTTTGAGTCCATTTAAAACTGAGTCTGTGCAACTTTAAAGCTCTAGAGAAAAGAAAATTATATAGTTTGCCTCAACCATAATAATTTTCCTGGATATATTCTGAAATTTGAGGGGATAACTTAATTTTTCTTGCCGCAATTTGAGATCATTTTCTGTTTTTGTGGTTTTCAGAGCAGGCGAGGAAGCGCTTAGGGATCTTTTCCAGCAGTTTTCAAATACTTCTAAGACAGAAAGGTGGCCTCAAAGACACAAAATGTTGGGGACCGATTCCGGACAGTGGTGTCCTTACTTTATCAAACCTTACAAAGGCAGGAAGTTCCTGGCCTAGCCTCGGGCTGTACAACTTCCTGGAGTACCTGCTAATCAGCCAGCTGCAGGGGCCTGGGACCAAAGCGACCTCACCCTCCCTTAGGAATTTTCCATCCTTCTCTCCATGCTTCCCCTGTTCCCCCTCCCTGCCTGAAGCCCTGTTTATAAGCCTCAACACCCAGTCAATAAACGGAGACCTCGACGCAACTCAGAATGTCTCTGTCTTCCTTTACGCGCCTGGTCTCCTTTCTCTCTCGCCCCCATTGATCTTTCAGGAGGTGCCTCCTCGGGTCTCATCAAATAAACTGGCCCGCGGGGCCGGGCAAGTGGCGCCCGAACGTGGGGCTCGAGGCACGGTGACCTGCCGGACGACGGACAACAGAAGGGGCCCAGAGAGGATCAGGGTAGAGACGCCCGGACTGCATCACTCGTGCAACGCGGGAGAGTCTTGAGGTAAGTATGTCGTCCCATCAATCATGGACAAGAATTTATCTAAAGAGGCTGTTTTTCTAAAGGAGATGAAAAGGTAATCTTAGGGAGAGAGGAATAAGAGTTAAGAAAAAGGATTTGATAAAATTCTTCCAATATGCGGAGGAGAAATGTCCCTGGTTAGTGATTAATGGACCAGGAATTCACCCTCTGACTTGGAACAAGGTTGGAAAAGATATTAACAAATTACTCAGAGACAGGGAAAATGTCCCCAACGCCTTTTTTAGTTTTTATGGTGTGATTAGAGATGTTCTAAAGGAAGCAGAGGGAGATGGGCGTGTTTCACATTTACTAGCCCTTGCAGAGGATTTTCTCTCAAACTCCCCCTGCCTGACACCCAAGGGTCCAGAGGTTTATTGACATCTACCGGTAAGAGCGCTCTCTGTCCTGTCTGTGTCTCTGTCATGTTACTTTTGTTTTGTACCGGTCGATCGATTTGTACTTTGCAGGCTCTCACTGGGGCAGACGTGTCCAGACAGTGAACCTGGCGGCGAAGGGAGACGTCCCAGAGCCCTAAGGCCATCTCAGAGGTGACGATTTGGTTTAGGAGCATCTTTGGGTATCTTCCCCCACAATGGGAGGAAGTGCCACCTTGTATTTTGTCCCAGGAATTTGTCAGAGCCATTTTGTGGGTTTTTTGGTATGTTTTGTTGTGATCATTGTTACTTTACTCTCTCCTTCTCTTCAAAGAAAAAAAAAATTGTTTAACTAAACGAAAAAAGGAGAACTGCTGCAGGCCACAGGAATATATCTTAAGAACTCAGCTGGTTATGGCAAAGTCACTACCTGGAGGGATCAGGGAATTCCTCCAGAGGAAGCCAAATCCCAAGGAGTTTTTGGTGTTACTTGGCTTGTTATATATCAGCTGTATTCTGTTATAAAAATCATGTGTGCCTTCATAGTTTTCCCAATTGATTTTTCCCTAAGAAGGGCTAACAATGTGCACTGATCACTCTCTAGACATACACATTCCAGACATTTGGAGAACAGCCCCAGGAAAGGCTTTCTCTGGAATCAGATATCTCCCCTAGCCATTTTCAAGGACACAAGGAGACACCACCCAGGTGGTCACCCAACTTCCGAGGACTAACAATGATAACCACCCACAGGCGAGTCTCCTGACAAGGTAAATTCCACAAGGAGACACCGCCCAGGTGGTCACCCAATTTCCGAGGACTAACAGTGATAACTACCCACATACAAGTCTCCTGACTTAAGGTAAATTCCACAAGGAGACACCGCCTAGGAGAGGTGGATGTTAAGTAATAGCTTTACACAGTTTAGCTCGGACCCTCCCTTTATATACCGGGACTTCCAGGGCACAGAAAGAAAAAGAAAAAAGAGAATGGAAGAACTAGATGGGTAAGAACTTGAGAGGAACAAACTGAGATGGGGAAGAACTAGATCAAAGGGCTAAAAGAGAGTACTAGAGGAATGAGATGGAAGATGAGGAAGAGCCAGATGGGGAAGAACAAGATGAGAAAGAGCCAGATGAGAGAGAAGGAGACGGGAGAGGAGCTGAGAGGGGAAAGAACTAGATAGATGAGAACCTAGAAGGGTCAGAACTATATGAAGGAATTAAGATAGAACCTAGAGGTAGATAAATATAGAGAAATCAGTCAAGAAAGGAGCTAGACATGAGAACAGAATAGAAGCTATGTAGAGAGAGAACTGTCACAGAATAATAAAATGTATGAACAAAACAAAACAACAACAACAAAAAAAAGATGCATGTCTGACTGACAGGGATGTGGAAGCCCCCTGATGTCTGTTTGATCAAGGACAGAGGTCCTCGACTCTGGATTGTTTTTGGTATGATTGAGCCTGGAGAGTCTCCCCCCAGAGCACATCAGGCTGTCATTGTTCTTGGAGCTTTGTTGGTTGTTTTCTTGGGGCAAATTTTTTTTGTGTGCCCTTGGTCTTATGTGTAATGTATTAATTGTTCTCATTGTTGACTTGACTGTGACGGACGCTATGGGACAGTTCCCTTCTTCTCTACTAGACCTTTGCCTAGCCCACTGGAGCCACAATAGAGGGAACTGAGTTCCCCACCCCCACTCCCTGATTGAACTGAGATAAAGAGGTAGCTCCTGCCAGGTGGGGCTTGCATACTGCAGGAGGGCTTGCTGGCTGTGAATGAGGCCGTCATCTCAGTGCTGATGTTCCGGTTCTTGGATTGTCTGTATAAATGTTATTTGTTTCTGTCTGCTAACCTCCCTTATTTTCCTAGAGGAAGAGGAGGAAAGAGAGGCATAACAAAGGCCATCTCTGTCCCTCCCTAACTCTCTTGCTATCAGGACTGCAGCCAGCCAGCTGCTCTCAGGAGGGTGGGGTGTGTGCTCTCCATACAGGTGGGCAAAGACGGGAGCTTTGGACAGGGCAATGGGAACTGCCTGCAATTGACAAAAACTGTGTGAACACTGAAGAGAGAATCTGACCCTCCCTTCCTTTACTGTGATAACTTCTAGGTCTCTTTTGCCGGCCAGCAGCTTCTCTTGTTAGCCCTTCTCTGTCCTGATATTGCTTAAAAAGAAATGTTAAATTACCAGTTCAAGATACTGGGAAAATTATGCTTTTGTTTCCACAGGAAAAATAAAAATTTACATGGGTTTTGGTCATTTGAGTTCAGTGGGTTACAAATACTTGCCATCATTTAAGAGAATTGGTTTCAAATTATTGTTGGTTAAGATAAAAAATAATGTTTTTATAAAAAATGACTTGAGATATATATAAAAAAAAATGAAACATGTTTCAGATTTCTTTGTCTTCCTATTCTGCTGTTACATTGAGACTCCAAAGGGTCATAGTTGTAAAAATGTCTGTCTACTCTACAGGTATGAATGAAAAATGTGGCCACATGTATGTTTGGTTTTGAATGTCTGAGTTTGCATGTCCTTTGTGTTAAGAAATACAAGTTAATACTAGTCATCTGGCTATTCAGATACTAGTTTAAAGCATAAACTGTTCTATTTAAAAAAAAAAACTGAGAGGTATATTTGACTAATATATTTATAGGAGAACAAATTGGCCTGGTTATTGTTACCAAACTTAGAGATATTTTCAAGATTAGGCCTAGATTTGTTTGGCTCAGATACATTTAATAGATAATGGTCCTCAAACCTGTGAAGGATCTGATGAATATGGCATTTACATTATTTGATAAAAAGCTTACTATAGCAAACAGAGACTCTGAGCTCCCCAGCTCCTAGCAATGACTCCCAAGGTCTCCAAAGAAGAAATGGAACAATGACAAGAAGATGCCAGCTGAATTGTGGACAATGCTGTCCTGACACCTGTCCTGCCAACACTATGAAGACTATAGGAGCCTGGGATGATGACAGTCTGGGTAATGGATAGTATATGTTGTTTTTTAAATAGACTTAAAAGTCTGCACTCAGGTAAAGTTTATCCTTCTCAGATCTTTGATGACATTTATGACTGGACTAGCTATAGCTTTCTCAGCTTAGTAATTGATTGATCAATGGATTAATTAATTAAAGCTAATAAGTCTCTTTAAAAAAGATAAACAGGTTGTAAATATAGACTTACAGATGCTTTTCATTGGGCCAAGGAAATTTCAGTCCAATCTATACTTGATTCTCTAGATAGAAAAGACACTATGGATTTCAGGGCAAATTGATAATACTACAATTACTAAGACTATGGGTCTAAAAGTTCCAAATAAGTTCATAAGTTTTAACTCCTGTTCCTAGTTTATATCTATTTCAACAGGTTTCCACTTGGCTGAGAGATACATCCAAGCATCATTTGCTGGTGACAACCTACTGCAAATGACCATGAGCCCTGAACTTGCTGAAAGCTGATATGGACCAATTCAGCCGATATGCATACCATCTCTTCAGCTGGTCAATAAAACGTTCCCTCTTGTCTTTGACTAACATTCTGGCTTTCCAGGGCCTTGACAACAATGTCCCAATGTCAGCAGGAAGTAATTACAGAAGAGAGAAAACATCACCCCTGTTTCCCCCCCACTCCAGAATGTTAGCTCAAAAGGGAATTTCTTGTCATAGGGAACCTGAGATAAAGTTCCAAGTTGCTTGAGGATAAAGAACTCTGTCAGCCATCATAAGGCTTTTGGCCTTGTGCTTCTGCTAATTACTGTTGGCTCTTATATCACTGATGTCTTAACTAAATGGTGATTCATGTCTGGGTACCACTAAACTGAGGATGCTAGGATTCCAATATCCACCTCGGAACCCATGACACACTTGCAGATGGCAAAAACTAAATAAGGGGAAGCTCGCTTTGCCATTGATAATGGGAAAACTCTTATGTTCTGGTCCAATTAGTCTCCGATATGGAATTCTTTGAGCAGAGAGGCAGATACACTCGAGAACCTGTGTCTATGACTATTGCCCTCTTGTTAGGTATTGGGGCATCACTGCAGGAATTGGTACAGGAACTACTGCCCTCGTGCAGAGCAACCACCTTATGCAGTTACAAATGGCTATGACTACTTACCTAGAGGCCATAGAAAGATCCATTTCTGCTCTGGATAAATCTTTAACCTCGCTCTTTGAGGTTGTGTTACAAAACATAAGAGGTCTGGATTTACTATTTTTAAAGGAGGGGGGATTATGTGCAGCCTTGAAGGGAGAATGCTGCTTTTATGCCGACCATACTGGTATTGTCAGGGAATCGATGGAAAAATTAAGGGAAAGACTGGCTCAAAGAAAAAGGGAGTTTGAAAATCAGCATGGGTGGTTTGACCTTTGGTCCCTGGGCCTTTCAGCGGTTGACTCGGTTTATCAAAAATCAGATTGATTCAGCCTTAACACGACACGTCTCGATTCATTATCACAGAGTAGATTCCGAGGAGGCCGGCCAGGAGCCCCATCAAGGACTCAGATTCAGTGTCCTAAGGCCCTAACGTCCCCACGGTCCTGCTAGAGGGTACTCAATGACGGGAATAGTACAGGGCCTACGCCGGAGACAACAGCATACAGAGGTCACCCGAGACCGGCTCAACATGGCATGCTGCCGAGCGTGGGAAGCCCCCTGTGTAGCCTAAGACAGGGACTCTCTTGGACCTTAGCCACCCCGATCACATGGACTTGATCCATTTTTGAGAAAAGAGGGGGAACTGTTGGGGACCGATTCCGGACAGTGGTGTCCTTACTTTATCAAACCTTACAAAGGCAGGAAGTTCCTGGCCTAGCCTCGGGCTGTACAACTTCCTGGAGTACCTGCTAATCAGCCAGCTGCAGGGGCCTGGGACCAAAGCGACCTCACCCTCCCTTAGGAATTTTCTATCCTTCTCTCCGTGCTTCCCCTGTTCCCCCTCCCTGCCTGAAGCCCTGTTTATAAGCCTCAACACCCAGTCAATAAACGGAGACCTCGACGCAACTCAGAATGTCTCTGTCTTCCTTTACGCGCCTGGTCTCCTTTCTCTCTCGCCCCCATTGATCTTTCAGGAGGTGCCTCCTCGGGTCTCATCAAATAACCTGGCCCGCGGGGCCGGGCAACAAAATCCTTAAATCCAACAAATGGGACAGGTGACCATGGGCCTGCCACATCCTTGTCCTTCTACAGGCAAGTGATGAAGACTTTGAAAAGTCTCTATAAATATTTTTTTCCATAATGTCAGGAATTTGTTAAATAAGCCTTCCATTCTGCAGCTTAATTTTTAAAACCAATCTCAATGCTGAAATTACTTCCTGCTACAAAGCTGCAAATGTCAAGTGAAGCATGTTTCCTTCTATGAGTTCAATACTGTTGAGAGATCTCTGCAAAGACTGGTTGCTTCCTTTACTTTGAAGAGTTTGTTTTAAATTGTGTGTGAAAGGACTCTGGCCAGTGTGGTGAGTCTGCCTCTGGCAGGCCCTGCCCTTCTCCCCCATTCCCTCTGCCTTGCAAAAACCCATTAGATCACATCCGTCCCTAAAGCTAGCCACCAAAGTCCCTTCCCTTATTTGGCCGCTTCCTCCTCCTAAGGCTGACTGCCGAGGTCCAGCTATGGAAGTATTGAAGTCCGGCAATCAGAAGCCCCCTTTAGCTCACCTAATTAACCTGTCCAGTCAAAGTTGAACGCCTCATCCCAACACAGGGTTTCTCGTTTTACCTATATAAACACCACTTGCCTATGTGCCGCATCTGTCCCCCCAACCAGAGGCAGTCAGTCCTTTGTCCCTCTCAGAAAAACATCCCTTCTCCCTATCCCTTGTTCCCTTCCCCTTCTCTCTCATCCTCTATCTCCTCTACCACTGTGGGGAGCCCCAAAACAGCTTAACCACACAGCTGCCATGACAGGCTTAGAGGCCCAGACACAGCTTCTGGCAGGCAACACCCGGACCCAGGAAAAGCCATAAGCTGACCCCTCCCAGTGGGGCCTGCATCTAAGAGGAAATGCCTGACATTCCAAATATTCCCTATACCCCCAGACAAATGTCAACCAATCAGGGTCCTGAGCCCTGGAAATCCCCTCACCCCAACCTCTGCTATGATATAAACCCCACCCTACCTGGGCTCAGGGCTCTTTGCACTCACCACTGTGGGGGACAGACAGAGAGACCAAGCTCAGAGCTGGAAAGTAAAGGCTCTTTGCTTTTACATATGGGATTCGGTCTCTGTGGTGGTCTTTTGGGGGTCCCCGTGATCTGGGCATAACACCACCATGTCCTAGCCCCTTCCAACACAGACCTCCCCTTCTTCTGTGCTCAAAAACTGCACCTGCAATGTCATTTGCTGCTGTTTTCTGCCCGAGTCAGAAAGCAGCCACTTAACTTTTCTTCCCCACTTAATAAAGGATCTCTGTGTGAAAACAGGTGTTTGGGTGTGGTTTGTGCCTAATCCGGGTCTGGGAAGGAGCCCCTGATGTGCGGGAGTCCCCTTCAGTGTGTATGAGCACTTGTTAGTGCACATGGGTGCAGGCGCCCAGGGAGGTCAGAAGAGCACACTGGATCCCACAGAGCTGGAGTTACAGACAGTTGTGAGCCCCCTGCTGTGGGTGCTGGGAACCTGTCTTAGTTACAGTTCTATTGCTGTGATGAAGCACCAGGACCAGGACAACTTACAGAGGAAAACACTTCACTGGAGGCTTGCTTACAGTTTCAGAAGGTGAGTCAATGATAGGGACGGGGAGACGGCAGCAGGCAGGCAAACAGGCATGGTGCTGGAGTAGGAGATGGGAGTGTACATCAGATCCACAAGTTTCAGACAGAGGTGGGGCTAGTCCTGGCATGGACGTCTGAAACCTCAAAGCCCTTCTTCAGTAATACATCTTCTCTAATAAGGCCATACCTCCTAATCCTCCCCAAGTAGTTCCACTAACTGGGGGCCAAGCATTCAAACATATGAGCCTATAGGGACCACTCTCCTTCAAACTCCCACAGAACCCACTCAGATTCTCAGGAAGAACACTACACACTCTTAATGCTGAATCATCTCTCCAGCCCCAAGACTGGCTACCTTCTTATTTGTTGCATTAGTTAGTGATAGGAACGTAAGTGAAACCATTTTTTGTGTAACTTGGAAAATACATCGAAAGCACGTCATGTTGTTATGAAATAACAATTTGGTTGACAAAATGAATATAAACAAACACGTTTTGACTTAAAGAACATTATTGTTGTAAAAGAAGAAAAATATTTACAAACCTAACATGTTTTGACTGTGAACAAAACAGAAAAATACTTATGTCAAAATGTGCAAAATACCCCAAAGTTAAAGACATGGTGAGCCTGGTGACCCATGCACTGAAATACATAAAGAGTTTAAGAAGTGAAACTAGACAGTGGCCCCTAGGGACCGCACCGCCATGCTCTAGGGATGCTGCATCTCAAGCCTCTGTGCTGATCCCAACAGGTAAAAGGACTTTGAGACTGGCCTTCATGTGAGTCTTGCTTCCCATACAGGTCTACCTGTCAGCGCTAGGCACTGGCCAATGCTCTCAAGGACCTCTGGGACTTCCAACAATGCCACCCCCTGGACTGCCACAGCTGAAGGACTTCAGGGCACATGTGGGTCGAGCCTGCAAGCTCTGGAAGCATTCTAAGCAGAGACAATTCACCAGTGGAAACCTGAAGCAGTTTTCTGTCTGTGTAGGGTAAAAGGGCCAGCCAAAGAAACCCACCCTGGCCCTGAAACCAGAACCAAAGAAACACACCCTAACCCTCAGACCAGAGCCAAAGAACACACCCTAACCCTGAAACCAGAGCCAAAGAAACACACTTTGGCCCTGGAACCAGAGCCAGTGAAAGAAATCCACCCTGGCCCTGAAACTATAGCCAAATCTGCCGCTGACCAACCTAGCATGAAACCAACCAATCCCTGAACAGGAAAGCCAACAATCCCTGAGCACGAAATCTAGCCAATCTGAGCTTGTCCAAGCTCATCAAAACCTGACCCATTCCCTCCCTGAAAATCTCCCTGGACAAACTCCACCCCCTAAGAATCCCTATATAAGCCCTGTGCCTGTTCAGTTATCAGCTGTCCTCCACCCTGGCAGAGGCAGCCACTCTCCTGGACTCCTCCTCCCCAAATAAATCTCTTTCTTAAAAGGGTTTTGGGTGAAGATCTTTTACCATCGAGGATCAGAGTCTCTGATGGGAAGCTTCCTTGGGGGTGGGGGGTGGAACAATGCTCAGCTGAACTGACTCTCATATTTATCTCATATTTTAACTTCCTTTTAATAATGCCACAATTCTATGACCCAATCAAGAGGTTAATCAGCTCATTAGGTTAGACCTCTATTTTCTACTCTCCTAGATAATTCTCAATCCAATGGTTGACAGTCAATATTAATGATTACCTTTTTTTTTTTTTTTTTTGCCCGTGATATGGATAGGCCAATGTTTTTAACGGGGGAATCTTATTGGGAATTTACATACATTGCTTGATACCATTTGTAATATATCTATTTCTCTTTATCTCACATTAGAACTTAAAACAAAGAGATATCAGTAAGTGGTGTAGATTCCTAGGAAGAGATTAAGTCACTTTTACGAAGTAATCCACTCTCTTGAATGGAATGCTGCTCATTAAAAAGAGGTTGAATGTCTGGCATGGTGGCACAACCTTTTTTCTTTGTCTGTGTGTCTGTTTGTGTTTGTTTGTTTTGAGACAGGGTTTCTCTGTATAGACATGGCTGTCCTAGAACTCACTCTGTAGTCCAAACTGGCCTCGAACTCAGAGTTTTGCCTGCCTGGGTGCGCCACCACACCCTACTTGAAAACATCTTTAATCCCAGCAGGAGGCAGAGGCCTGCAGATCTCTGTGAGTTCAATATCTGTCTGGTCTACATAGAGAGTTCCAGGACAGCCAGGGGTATATAGACCTGTGGAGAGTGTGTGTGTGTATGTGTGTGTGTGAAAGAACAGCTCTTCCCATTCTGCAATGTCAAGTGACATTGTTCCTCCATCCCTCCACATGAGGACAAGGATGCAGCAAGAAGGTACTGGCTGGTAAACCAACAGCAAGGTCTAATCAGACACCAAATCTCTAAGTTCCACACCTTGGAACTTCCTGCCTCTAAAACTATGAGAAAAAAGTATCTACTATTACACTAGTAATTAACCAGCTTGTAGTATTTTGTTAGAGCAGCATGAGTGGACTGACTGTTGGGATACTCTCTGTGTTGTATACATTTAAGAGTTCATTACCCTACACAATGGAGTACTACTTAGCAGAGAAAAACAATGACATCATGAAATTTGCAGGCAAATGGATGGAACTAGAAAATATCATCCTGAGTGAGGTAACCCAGACTCAGAAGGACAAACATGGTATGTATTCACTCTTAAGTGGATACTAGATGTAAAGCAAAGGATAATCAGACAACAACCCACAACTCTAGAGAAGCTAGCTAACAAGGAAGACCCAAAGAGGGGCACATGGATCACCCTGGGAAGGGGAAATAGATGAGATCTCCATGAGTAAACTGGGGGGTGAGGGGTGGGCAATAGAGGGTAGTGGGATAGGGGATGAGAAAATAAGGGAATGGGATGGTTGAGCTGGAACAGGGATGGAGTGGTAAAACAATGAAAGAGATACCATGATAGAGGGAGACATCATGGGGATAGAGAGAAACCCAGTGCTAGGGAAGTTGCCAGGAATCCCCAAGGATGGTCCCAGCCTGGGCTACTAGCAATAGTGGAGAGGGTACCTGAACTGAACTGGCTTGCCCCAGGGATCAGACTGATGAATACCTTAACTGTCCTCACAGAGCTTCTCTCCAATGACTGATGGAAGCAGATACAGAGATCCACAGCCAAGCACCAGGCAGAGCTCCAGGAGTCCAGTCAAAGAGAGAGAAGAGGGATTCTATGAGCAAGTGCATCAGGATCATGATGGGGAAACCTGCAGAGATGACCAAACCAATCTAGAGGGAACTCATGAAAGTTGGATCAATGGCTGAGGAGCCTACATGGGACTCAACTAGTCCCTTTACATGGCCAGACAGTTGTGTAGCTTGATCCAAGAGAACTTACTCAGGGTCCAAGAATCTGAGCTTGCTTTACCCAGCAGGGCTGCATAAGGGGATGATTTGACCATGCATGGTTGCCAGGTGTTTGGAAGGGTCTGCACTTGGCTGTGCGGTGTGCTTTGATCTTGCAAGGGGGAGGTCTTTTGCCCCACCCCTTGGCATTGTTATAAAAAGCCCTTTTGAATAAATGGAAAGGGCTGCTGGGCATTGGCCCAGGTCCTCCCGAAGCTATCCTGTGTTTCTTTCTCCTCTTCCCTACCTTTGTAGTATTTTCTTATCCCTCTCTCCTCCTCATAGGAACCCTGGAAAAGGTGGGAGCTGGCCTCCCACATTCTAGCTCTGGGTTCTCAATCTAAGGTTCCATATTAAAAGGTCCCCTACTCAGCAGTGAAGAATTCAGACCAGGACATAGAGGAGGTTAAAACTTTTCTTGAGAATTCATGAAATGACTAAGAATGTTTCCCTTTGTGAGAATGACCTTCTCTGAGAGTTCTAGGTGTGTCGACCACATGAGGACAAGTTAAGAAAGGAAAGCATTGGTTACAATGTTTGGTTCCTTAAACCCAGTGACTCTGATGACTTCAGGATGAAAAACACTAGAGACATAAATGTAAGAAAATGATACCAAAATAAGGAGGGATCCAATTCTTGCTTCTCTCTATTCTATCTTCCTTCCAAGGGCAAAAAGTTTAATTGCAAATTTAATATCTTATTTTTAGATTTGGGGTTGCTTAGAAGTTATAGATATGGCTTACTGCATATCTAAAAGCCACTTGTTCAGATAGAACAGTGGATTGTTTGCTTGGCTCTAGGGATAAAGTCAGGACTGGTCTAAATCAGTCTCTATAACATTACTCTTTTTCAGATTTTGGTCTAGGGCTATGAAGGATTCATGCCAATGGATTAATGTATTTTTTTCTTAGTAAAAAGAAAGAAAAGGGGAAAATTTAACTTTTTGTCTTTAAGTGCCCATTGTGTTGAGGGAAAGCTTTGGCTGATCATGTGTTTTGGAACCTTAACAGCCAGCCTTCACTCATGGAGGAAAAGTCAAACTTGGCTAATCATAGACAGCAATCTAGAGCCCTGAGATCACTGACCTACTGAATAAACCCTAGACCACTACCCCTTATACATCATGCTCTGAGAGAAAGGGAATTCGGTTATTTTAAAGGGAGTTTTGACAGAAAAATAAATCCTGTTACTGCAAAATGCCTGAAACATTTTGGCAACTACAATAGGTGAATTTGCTTTGGAACCTGCTCTCAGGACTTCCTATGAGAAGAGGTGTTGAAACACTGCCTCGCTTCCTGATCATCATGAGATGCAGGACTCAAACCCTGAACGATGATTTCATTTAGAAGTCATAGAACAGACCATTCCAGACAAAGAAATTGTAGGAAAAAGGATTATTTGTGACGTGAAGGTTCATGATGGGAATTCTATGTGCTATATGACCTAGGATATAGCAGGTACACAAATGTGAGGAAATGGCCTCTAGACCTAACTCCATAACTTCACTTCCCATATAACAAACAAACAAAAATGAATAAATAAAAACAAACACACACACCCCCAAACAACAGGAGTTTAGGTTTAGATGGTTCTA
Organism: Peromyscus eremicus; assembly: GCF_949786415.1. Classification (NCBI taxonomy): domain Eukaryota; kingdom Metazoa; phylum Chordata; class Mammalia; order Rodentia; family Cricetidae; genus Peromyscus; species Peromyscus eremicus. Next base: position 106,187,840 of record NC_081421.1, on the reverse strand, counting down.
GGGTCCATACACATAACAGAAATCACTCTAGGTATTCTTTGTTGTTATTTTTTTGGTTTAGTTTTTTGAGACAGGGTTTCTCTGTGTAGCCCTGGCTGTCCTGGAACTCACTCTGTAGACCAGGCTGGCTTCGAACTCAGAGATCTGCTTGCCTATACCTCCCATGTGCTGGGATAAAAAGTGTGAGCCACCTCTGCCCAGCTCACTCTAGGTATTTTAAGCAGAAAGATATGCTACATGGAGAATAATCCTGAGAGTTTTGAAGTGTTAGAAAAGCAAGATCTAGGCTGGGCCCTCAAGGACAAATCCCAGAGCACTAGCAATTGACCATTAAGAAATGTTCTATTGGATTGGAGAGATGGCTCAGAGTTTAAGAGTATCTGCTGTTCTTCCAGAGGTCCTGAGTTCAATTCCCAGCAACCACATGGTGGCTCACAACCATCTGTAATGGGATCTGGTGCCCTCTTCTGGCCTGCAGGTGTACATGCAGACAGAATACTCTATACATAATAAATAAACAAATGTTCCATTTTTGCCACAGGCGAGAGTTTGCCCAGGGTGTGTGTCAGTCAAGAACATCATGGTAGCTGCCACTAGAGAAGCTGAGATCCAGATGCAATCTGCTTAGAACAAAAATGTATCTGTGGTGGTCTGAGCATGAATGAACTCCAAAGGTTCATGTATTTGCATACTCGAACACTAGTTGGTAGAAGTGTGAAGGATGGATTAGGAGGTTTGGCCTTGTTGGAGGAAGTGTGTCACTAAGAGCTGGCTTTGAGGTTTCAGAAGCCCACAAAATTCCCAATGTATATTTCAAGAGTTGAGTTCTCCGCTGCTGCTCCAGTGCCTGCTCGCTTGCCTGCTGCCATGATGACTACTGATTTTAACCCTCTGACACTGTGAGCGGCCCCCAGACCCCTTCCCTCTATAAGTTTCCTTGGTCACGGTGTCTTCTCACAGCAATAGAAAAGTAACTAAGACAATTCAATCACCTCCCTCAACTAACTTTTGAGACAGGGTCTCACTGTGTAGCCTAGACTAGGCCTCCAACTTTGATTCTGCTGCCTCAGGCTCCTGAAGTCTGGAATTACAGACCTGCCCTACTGTGACTCCCCCGTCCCCTCCAATCACCTCCAACGGCCTCAAGGTTGAGGATTTAACACAGTATGACTGAGTCTGAAAGTCTCCGGGCACAGGAGCCCCAGCACCAGCAGTTCTGAAGGCTGCCATCACCAGGGCCTTCCTTGAGGACAGAAAACATTGAAAAAATAGCAGGAAGATGGCTTTGGCCTTGCCCCACCTTAGGCACATTATCTGCTTGCTAGACTCTAGATCGACAACCAAACTCAAAGGGAAGGAAGTCTATGGAATGTTTTTAGTTTTCCACGGTGTGCTAGACAAGAATACATGCCAGAAGCAGATGAGTGTCAACTTCCACATTCACATGTAAACCTGGGCTACTATCACTAACACCTCTGGCTTAGTGGGTTTTTTTTTGTTTTTTTGTTTTTTTTTCTGAGACATGGTCTCACTATATAGCTCTGACTGTCCCAAAACTCACTACATAGACCAGGTTGGCCTTGAACTCACAGATATCCACCTACCTCTGCCTCCTGAGTGCCGGGATTAATAGGCATGTGCCATTACACCCAGCTCATCTGGCTCATTCTTAAGGCCTTATGTGAGCACTCCAAAATTGCAGAGAATATAGTTGATTGGGTGGTAACCCTAAAGACTTGTTATGCCAGAAAATAGATAACATGCCTTAGTCACTGGGTTGGTTAGTTTTTTGTCAGCTTGACATAAACTAGAATCATCTGGGAAGGGGGAATCTCAATTGAGAAAATGCCGCCATCAGATTGGCCTGTAGTCAAGTGTGTGGGACATTTTCTTAACTAATGACAGATGGGGGAACCCACTGTGGGCAATGCCATCCCTGAGGTGGTGGTCCTGAGGCCTATAAAAAGGCACACCAAGGAAGCCATAGGGAGCAAACCAATAAGCAGTGTTCGTCCATGGCCTCTAGCTCAGTTCCTTGAGTTTCTACCCTAAACTCCCTTCATGATGGACTGTGAGATGAAATCAACCCTTTCCTCCCCAGGTAGCTTGTACTGGTGTTCATCACAGCAATAGAAGGGTGATACTTGGCCCACACCCCTAGCGCATCGTGTATGCTGAGGGCCTAACGTCCTGTTTAGGTATACTCTGATCCCAGAGTTGCATTTTGAACTCCTGTAGGTGGAAACAGTATGTCATTCACAATCGTAGAGAAGACCTGCAGCTGATCTGCGAACCGAAACTCTTCATTCGAGGACTTGGAAGGAAGAAGGTAAGCCAGCATCCGTGGAGAAGCCTGAGCAGGAGCACCTACTGCTAAGGGAGTGGGGGTGGGGGTGGGATTGAGAGGTAGTGGCAAACAGAAGACCTGTGTCAGACACCTTCTCCATTCCGTCTGGTGGTGGTGGTTTCCTGCTGGGAGGCTAAAGCTTCTTGCCATTAATGTTTTGGTGAAATAAATCTCACCCGGAGTCTGGAGCAAGAATGAGACAAGAAGCTGATACCCGGCAAGTAAGAGAGCCACACAGCTCAAGTGCTTTGAGCAGGCATAATGCGGTCCAGTGTCCAGACCCGATGATCCTCAGCACCCTGAAGTGCTACCCAGTCCCAAAATAAAAACAAGGAAGGCCCCGCTCAAATTACCTAACAACAGGAACACAAAGACCCCAAACACGCACGCGCACACGCGCGCGCACAGACACACACAGACACCCCACCCACACACTGTGGTGTGCTACTCACATCATTGCCGGCAGTCTCCGACACAGGCCACCCGGCTGAAATAGGCCACCGGGCTACCGTAGACTGGGAACCCAGCCTGTCTGCCAGGCGGCGGGGCAGCGCGGCGCCTGGGGCCCTGCGGATAACCCGGAGGTCCGGGGGCGCGGCGCAGGGCGGGGCGCACTCTCCGGATTCAGGGCTCCGGGTGCTCAGCTACAGGAAGACCCCGACCAGCGCGCCCCGCTTCCCCGCAGCCTCACAAGGCTCACTGTTCCCGAATCTCCTAAACTCTGTGATCCCACGCCACCTCCAGGACTCTCAGTGTCTTCCCAAGGACTGTGGAGAGGCAGGGTTCTTCTGTCAGGTGACAAGTGGTGGGATGAAACCGTGGAGTCGAGTTTATCACTGAGGGCCTGTTGCTGTGCTGTTTTACACTGGAACCCTCCCACCGGCCGTTTGTTTTTTTATTTCTGACTTCCAGTTTGGTGTCTTCCTTTCCTACTTCTTTTCTTTTAAAGCAGAGTTGAAGTTCGTTACGCTATTTTAACGTGGACGTTAAACACTAGGGTTAAGGAAGTGAAATGCTCCCAGTCAGAAAGACACACCCAAATATGGGAGTGTGGGCTGGCTTCTCAGGACAGTCGCTCCCATCCCTTACCTGGTTTCACTCCTTGAGCAAGTGCTAAATTCAGTCTTGGGTTTCAGGGATGCAGGTGTATCACATAAATTTCTACGCCAGACAGAAATCATGGGTGGTTCTTCTGGCCCGTCCTCAGAATGAACCTAGGCTCCATCCAGTGCCCTTTCTCAGAGGCAACGAAATGATTCTTTTCCTAATATGAACTCATTTTCTAAAACTTGCAAAAATTTCCATTCTCATCAGCTTCCTCTTCCCGCAGGACTAAGAAGTATTCCCTCCTCATTGGTCATATGATGTTCATTTGATGTCTCTTTATTTGATTGGCATGAGTGGAAAACATTGAACATTTTGGCTAGATTCATTCCTGGTTTCATTGCTTATAATGTCTAAGCTCTGACAGAAGGAACTGAACATCTCTTGTTGGAATTTATCTTGTAGAAGTCACCATGTTTAAATGAATTTATCAGTTTTTAACTATACATGAACCTGCTCACAACACACAGTATTTCATTATTCTCCGTTCCAGTGTTCATTCATTTACTAGATAAGGATTTCCAGCATTTTGATCGTGATACACAAAAGGAAAGATGAAGCTTTTAGCCCAAATCCTTATGGTGATATTTTATTTGTGCTGAAATGTGATTTTATTTGTATGTTAATAAATAAAGTTTCCTGGGGATCAGAGCTAAATGCAAGCCATTTAGCAGAACTCTGGCAGTGGTGGCACACACCCTTAATCCAATCACATGGCAGGCAGAGTCTCTGTGTGTTCAAGGACACAGCCAAGTGGTGACCCTAACCTTTAATCCCAGTATGAACCATAGAGACCTGGAGGTCTGTATAGACAGGCAGTGACGAGGAAATCATGTGGTTGGGTTTAGAGCCAATGAGAAGGTAGAACAGAAAGGCAATAAAAAGACAGGTCACACAGGAGAAGGTCTCTCTCTGAGGGGAAGGACGGCAGCGACTGGTAAGCTAAAGGCTTCGCTAATACTCTGACCTCTTGGGCTTTTAACTCTCTATTTAGCTTTGTGTTTCTTATTTAATAAGACCATTTAGGATTTCATCTACAAATCCCTCATTTCATAAACTAAAAACCTGGCCAGGCCTGGTGGTACAGTCTATATTCCTAGCAGTCCTGAGGCAGGAGAGTGGTGGTAACAAAGCCAGTGTGAGCTATGAAGTGAGAAGCTGCCTGAATAAACAAAGCTCAGGCACCAGTCCCCCACCTGCCTGTAGACTACCTGACCAGAACCCTAACTAACCTTATCAGTGGAGCTGCTGGCCCTGCTCCTCAAGACCCTTTGTTGTGAATTTCAATCCACATTCATCAACTGCACCATCTTCATACACAGAATGTTATCCTTGCATTGTGGACCCCACAACTATCCTGGCTAATTAAATCTCTCTGAGAAAAGGCAAGGAGCCAAGTACTGGCTTCCCATCATATAGTCTTCTAAGGTGACAAGAAACAGCTCACACACACAAAGCTGGAAAGAGTCCCTTGTAAACAATGCTATAGACTTATCATTCATAAATTCACCAACACTTCTAGAATAATTTATTTTCTTTAATTTCACTTGTCTCCTGCTAGTGACTGATTTATATTTATGCAGAGCCTATTTTCAGAGTCATGTGCTTTTAACTTGTTATTCTGGAAACCATTGAAAAACATCACTGAATTTAATCTACAAAAATCCTCTCAAAGTGACTGTATTGCACGTTAATTATATATTCTTAGTCCCATATTGAATATAATTGCTGATTTAATAAGTAATGTCTAGACTAAGGAAATAGCGCTTAATATGCAGTAAACACTTGGTCGTTTTTTTTCTTTTATATAACAAGGCAAAGAATGTAATTGTGAATCAGAATTCCTCTACTGTGTCATTAAAGCGAGCTCCTTTTCACCTGTGGTGTGTATTTATGGTTGTGTAAAAATTTCATGTTAGTATCAACAAACAGAACAATGCAGAACTTTACAAACACATTTCAGTTTTGAAAACTAAAGTGAAACTGGAAATGGATGTGAATATTTTTCCTTTAAAAACTTTTTTCTTTGTATTCATATTTTAATTTTACTTGTTATAAACTAAGGTGTCCTCCCCAAATTCCTGTGTTAGATCCTGAACCCCCAGTGTGATACTGGTCAAAAGTAGGGCTTTGGGAAGTAATTAGGTAACAAAAGGTCCTCTCCAGTTAGGGACTAATACCTTACAAAAGTGCTGAAAAGGCCTGGGTTCTTTTCCTCTGCTTTTCTCAAGTGAAGACACACAATGTGCCCCTCTGAATACCTGGAGTCGGAGATGTTAGGAATCTCCAGCTCCAGCCTCATTTTAACCCCCGATCCCCCAAGATGGGGCCCCACTCCTTCCATTCCAAGCCCCGCCCTCAAAAAAACCCATCAAACGGAGGCTCCTCCCCCAGAGCTCCTCAAGACCTCCCTACAGGGTATTTAAGGTCGAGTCTAATAGACCTTCCTCCATGTAGTTCTCCCCCCAACCCCCAGACCACCCAGGAATGCTTTGCTCATTAAGTCTGAACTTTTAATTCGGTTTGATTTGGCTTTACTGCATTGGTGGAGATACCCACTACTGGGGATTTTTCAAAACACTGCTCAGGATCCGCACTAGATAGAATGTCTCTCTGCAGCTTGCTCCATTGTAGCCGTCGAACCGAGAGGCCAACGTCCAGTTTTTAAAGCTATAGTCTTTCGTAATATTTATAATAGTTATATGTTATGCCAGCAAGATCTCACAAATCTTTGCTTATTTTAAAAACTATTCTTTTGATTTATTTATACACTTTATTTGATTTATTTACCATAGTTTCAGAAGAGACGAGAGTCTATTTAAAGATTCCCACTCTGGAACAATCATTCAAAGGGGCTGTTTTCATGAGTGTCATCCATAGGAGAGCTGATCATTGAATCAGTTTCTTTTCTCTGTGCATAGGAAGGGCCTGCCTTCTCAGCAAGGAGTTCCTGCAGTCACAGGCTCCAGCCTCCATCGATGACGACAGGGTTGCCCGTTACGTAGGCAGACTGCAATGACAGACAGGTACAGAAGACGCAACAGTCAACCACGATGCACCCAGGGTGTGTTTTAAACATTTCTTATGAGTGGGATGACAAAATCTTTGATGTTGATGACAACAGGAACCATAACTGAATTCAAGGGCGGGGGTGGGGGTTGGGGGGTAGGAGGGATGAAAGTTTGGATAATTTAGAACAGCTGAGCATCCCATGACCTGGAGCACATGGCTTTGGCAAATGAGCGTGTCACATTCTTCATACGGTCTGTTAGGTGGTTGGCTTCAGAATCACAAAGTTAACAGGGGGTGATAAAAAGTACATGCTGAAATAGTACGTGCTCTTAACACTTTCATTTTGAAACTCAGAACATTCAAAGACAGCTAACTTTCAGATCACCAGTAAGTTTTTTTTAATGTGTGTCTGTCATTAAGTGGTCATGCTAACAATGGGGAAAGTGCTTATTAACTGATCAATTCATGAAAGCATACTCTTTTTTTTTTTTGGATTTTCAAGACAGGGTTTCTCAAGTGAAGTTTTGGTGCCTGTCCTGGATCTCACTCTAAATATGTTTTTAAGATTTATATAGGCAATAATTATTGCAGTCCATTAACGTGTCAAATAATATTCCGCACTAGATTCAGATGCCCAATTCCATATAACACTAAAGGGTTTAAAAATAATTATTGTCTTATGTTTGTAAACATTTCCATTTCCCAGAGAACTAAAGTTGAAGTTGTGGTAGATGTTTAAAAATATTTCAGCTTGCCGGGCGGTGGTGGCGCACGCCTTTAATCCCAGCACTCGGGAGGCAGAGCCAGGCGGATCTCTGTGAGTTCGAGGCCAGCCTGGACTACCAAGTGAGTTCCAGGAAAGGCGCAAAGCTACACAGAGAAACCCTGTCTCAAAAAACCAAAAAAAAAAAAAAAAAAAAAAAATTTCAGCTTGCCTTCTGGACATGGACATGGCCAGACCCTTGAACTCATGGGTTCATAGCAGCTGCAAACATTAAAATTCCATCACTGGTGAGTGAGGGGCTCATAAAGTCCCTCTCTTAGCAAAAGAACTCTTGGCAGTTAATGGTTGCTGAGGGAAAGGAGTCATTCCTCCTCAGTGCCGTGGCCACTGGCAGTCCATGTACATGTAAGCAACCCCACACCCATGCCCTAGAAAGACAGGAAATAAAAGTGGGAGGAGACTCGTTGAGAGAGAGGGCTCAAAGGAGCGATGGGGGAAACAGAGTAATGGGATAAATGTGGTCAAAGTACATTATATAGGTGTATGAAATTGTCAAAGAATTAAAACAAATCTATTCACTGAAAATGGCTAATAAACTCTCATGTTTGTCTCCTTAGCTGGACATGAATCTAAAGCTGAAATCACTGAAAGAGGCAGGAGATAGTGTGGTGATATTGTGTCCCCCAACATATTGTGTACCCTAATAAATTTATCTGAGGGTCAGAGGAAAGAGCCAGCCACTATAGTAAACATAGAGGTCAGGCAGTGGTAGCACATGCCTTTAATCCTATCACTGGGAGATAGAGATTCATCTGGATCTCTGTGAGTTCAAGGCCACGCTGGGAACAGAGCCAGGCGTGGTGGCACACACCTTTAAATTCCAACACCAGTTAACCGTAAAGGTCTGGAGGTCCAGACAGACAGACAGGAAGTGACGGAGCTGGGCAGAAAGAGGAAGTGATGTAGCTGGGCAGAGAGAGGAAGTGAGATGGCAGGGACAGAAAGGCATATAGGCGTGGGTATACAGGAAGTAGGTCTCTTTGGAGGCTGAGGTTTGGTAAGGTGAGGTTGGCTGTGGCTTGTCCTATTCCTCTGAGCTCTCAGTTTTAACCCCAATATCTGGCTCTGGGGTTTTTACTAATAAGACTGTTTAGCAATTCATCTTACAAGAAAGTACAATTCTTTTTTAGTTAAATACATGAAAACTGATAATTACTCAGTAATAATTTATCTAGCAATTCCCCAGCTCCTAGGAACTCTTGCCAACACAACAGTCTTGAGGAGTGGTAACTAAACCATTTCAACCTTTGTGTCTGTCACAATCACCAATTATCTGGGTGGCACCAAGTTACTGTGAAGAGGAACTTATAGGTAAATAACCCCCCTGGAAAAAAAAAAAAAAAGAATTGAAACAGTCCCTCTAGGAGGGGGCGCAGGCTCAGGAGACCCTGGAGGGAAACAATCTTCACACACCTCCAGAAGTGAAAGCATGCAGGCTTCTCGAAGGCTCTGCCCCCACCCCTCACTGCTGGAGGAGAGGGAGATCTGGTCAGGCATCTGCCGTCACCAGTGCTCGGGGGTGATCACCCACACTAAGGCGGGCTTTTCAGTGATACAGCTGTTTCGAAGTCACCCCTGCTCCTGTAATTAACCCCTGGAACACACTCCTGTTGGGAATCCCAATAAAAATTCATTGTTCCCCAAGTTAAACATTGGTGCAATTGTTATTCTGTCTATTGTGGGTTCAGAATAGAAGAAGATTGGGGCTGGAGAGATGGCTCAGGGGTTAAGAGCATTGGCTGCCCTTCCTGAGGTCCTGAGTTCGATTCCCAGCAACCATATGGTGGCTCATAACCATCTATAATGAGATCTGGTGTCCTCTTCTGGCCTGCAGGCGTACATGCAGATGGAATGCTGTATACATAATAAATAAATTAATTTAAAAAAATAGAAGATGATGTTTTTTATGCTTTGTACCTTGTAACAGCTTTTGCTTTATCAGTCATACACACTAGTCACCAGGGAAGAAATTAGTTATTAAATATGTGTATAGTCGAAGAGACGGAATTAGGCATTTCTACACACAATGACAAACAACAGGGAAAATCATGGAACCCTCCCACTCAGGTCACTAGTGAACTAAAACAGCATGTACCAACTCTACCCCAAACACAATGAAAGCTGGTAATGATAAGTAGTTTTGGATCCCCAGTATTTGGTTTCTTCACCGATGCAGTAAACCAAATCAAGCAGAATTAAAAGTCTAGGTTTAATGAGGAAAGCATTCCCGGGTGATCTTGGGGGAAGAAGAAATCACATGGCAGGTCTCTGGACCGGAGCTTAAATACCCGGTAGATGCAGTCTGGAGCAGCTCTGGGGGAGGAGCCGCTGCTTGATGGGCTTTCTGAGAGGGGGTGTGGTTTGGAGTCAGGGAGAATGAGGTTGGAGCAGAGCTTCCAATTTAAAAGGTAAATCTACCCATATTCCCCTTCAACCCTCACATCAAGAGGGCTTTTTAAAATTATTTTATTTATTATGTGTGTGTACGTGTGAATGGCACACCAGTGAAGGTCAGAAAATGGCTTTTGGGAGTCTGTTCTCTCCATTCACCGTGTGGGTGGCAGGGATCAAATTTAGGTCATCAGGCTTGGCAGCAAGGTCTTTACCCATGAGTCATCTTGCTAGCCCAGGAGGTTTTTATATTTAATCAGCGTGTCCACAACTGTAATTTTAAAAAGCAAATACCTCAGAAAGTGATGCACTGTAAATCTTTTCCTGTATTTTTTCATGTATGAGATGACACTGAGTCATGTCAAGCTGATGAGGAAGAGCCACTACCACAGAGTGAATGGAATCAGAACTTACTACCACCGTGTACATGGAGCCCTGCAGCTATATACACACCATAGACTTGCAACAATGTGATGAGAATGAGCAAACCATAGCCCAGTGTGGTGGAAAAACAAATGGGAAGAGCAGCGCTTACCTCATCCGAGGCCAAGTACACGCAGAGCAGAGCCACTTCTTCCGCAGAGGCAAACCTCCCCGTCTTCTGTCTGTTTAGGAAACCTTGCAGTGCCTGTGGCAGAAGACAGTTCCAGATAAGAGATGTGGGCTGGCATGCATGTGCCCCTGTAACATCGTCAAGGAATCCACGGAGGGACTAGGGCCATCCGCTGAGGCTGCTGGAGATTTCAGTGTATCCACCCCTGTTACCACTAGTCAGGATACACTGAAATCTACGGATACTGTGATAGGTCAGAAAGCCACTAGGGCTGGGCATGGTGGTGCATGGTCCCAGCTCTTGGCAGGTGGATCTCTGGGTTTGAGACCAGCCTGGTCTACAGAGTGAGTTCCAGGACAACCAGGGCTACACAGAGGAACCCTGTCTCAACAAAACAAAACAAAAAACCCCAAACGACAACCAAACAAATACCAAAAGAAAGCCACTAGGAACAGCCTATTGAGGTCAGTGCTGGGGCATGATTGTAAGACCAGCATGGGGAGTTGAGGAAGGACAGCACAAGTGACGGCCCATCTGGGATGCATAAGAAGACTCTTTATCACAAAACAACCACGAATTAACAGACATAAAACATCAACTTGACCATCTCAGCCATTTTAAGCACACAGCTCAGGGGTAATAAGTACACACACACCTAGTGCCCATGAGCACCAGGCTCCATCTTGCTCTTCATCTTGCAAAAATAAACATTTCCATCTGCTAAGCAGTAATGTCTCCCCCTCCCCCTTCAGGCACAGCAGCCACCGCTGTACTTTCTGTCTCTATGAGTCTGTCTACTTTAGATAAGGAATAGGGCATTTCATTAAAAAACAACAACAACAACAAAAAAAAACTTAAGTCAAAAGGTTTGAAAACATTCAGACTGCTAGATATGCATACCTCTTTGGGATTGTCTCTGGCTTGTATTCTTTCTTGCAGAGATGGGGTGTCAACCGTTCCTAAATCAAAGGAGACAGTCACCATGGTTACTTCCATTGAAAAGGGAATTAAACCTTGAACTCCTTTTCTGTGTGATAAGCAAGCAGTGAAATCTTTGTCCTTCCTCTTAAACGATACTGTGAACTCTACCTGCCTGACCTTGAAGGGTTATAACTTTTGTGATAACATCCAGATGCTTTTTAAACACACACAGTGATTCTCTGGGACACTAGGCTGGGACTCTAGAGGAGTTAACAGGCATTCTCAGTAACACACAGTCATGCTGGGGTTACTTGATTTTAGATCTGTAAGTATTTTTTTTTTTACATGTTATCTCAGCCAGTCCCCAGAGGAGTCTTGAAAAGCAAATATGAGTTTCACTAGTTTACCTAAGTAGTTTCAAACCATTCTTTTCTGCTGTGATGTTCACCACGGGGATCCTGGGCTCAACTTCATGGCTGCTATAGACTTAGCCCATCTTTATGCTTTCATTTGTTTCAAATATACATTTTTAACTATTGCTCAAAGTTCTAATAAAACATAATTTGTTTTTCTAAGAATGAAAAAACAAGAAGGATTAGCTATTTAACCACTGAGGCATTTCTCCAGCCCAAATAACTCCTCGGATTAGCTATTTAAAATCCACTTAGTTGGGGCTGGAGAGACAGCTCAGAGGTTAAGAGCAGTGGCTGCTTTTCCAGAGGTCCTAAGTTCTATTCCTAGCAACCATGTGGTAGCTCACAACCATCTGTAATGAGTTCTGGTGTGCAGGCATACATGCAGCCAAGACACTGTATACGTAATAAAAATAAATAAATAAATAAATAAAACCCACTTAGCACCCAAGCCTGGACTTTTCCCCTAACTCATGTAATCTGTAAACTCTGTGGAACACTGATGGCTTTTTGTTTTGTTTTCAGAACATCAGTACTCTGGGGAATCAATTGCTCTTTCTGGGGGTATACAAATTTTAAGGCATCCTCTCAGCTTTATCTCTAGACCAAGCCATTGAGAAGGGCCACATGTAGCAGGAAGGTTTCTCTGGTCCCGCCGGATCCCGCAGTCCCTCAGCTGCTTATAAAATAATCATTCAGAGGCTTAATGCTAATTACCAATTGTATGGCCTTTGTCAGGCTTCTTGCCAGCTAACTCTTATAACTTAACCCATTCCTATTAATCTATACATTGCCGCGTGGCTGTGGCATTACTGGTCTGCTGGCATCTTGCTGCTCCTTTGGTGGCAGCTGGCATCTCCCCTCCTCTCCATTCTTCTCTCCATATCTCTGCTTGGATTTCCCACCTGCCTCTAAGCTGCCTTGCCATAGGCCAGTGCAGCTTTATTTATCAACCAGTCAGAGCAACACATATTCAAAGGCATCCCACAGCAGCCATACATAGATTTGACTCTATTCTGAAAGTGTTTCTTTTTTTTTTTTTTTTGAGACAGGGTTTCTCTGTGTAGTTTTGGTGCCTGTCCTGGATCTCGCTCTGTAGACCAGGCTGGCCTCAAACTCACAGAGATCCACCTGGCTCTGCCTCCCAAGTGCTGGGATTAAAGGTGTGCGCCACCACCGCCCGGCCGAAAGTGTTTAATTTTGGTATCATTTGCCATTTTTCTGGAGAGATGGAGAACCTCAGACCATGACTCCTGTGCAGAACCATCTCCTCTAGGTTCTCAGTCAGGTCCTGCAGCACACGGGCAGCACTTTCCCCTCAGCCGGGTCACTCACCCATCCGCAACAGTTTGAATATCCACATTACCGCAGAAGAGACACCCCACTTAACCAGTTTACAAAGTCTTCCTCATTTTGCTTGTCAACAGCCTACTTAAAAGATCAAACTTTTACCGACCCATGTTCACCTTAAGCTATTCCTAGCAGTCCTCAAAATCCTAATTAGCTGTAAGTGCTGGGTGGGGGTCATAGTTTGCATGTGACCGTCACTGATAAATATGAAAACTAGTACAAGCCCACGTCCTCAGATTAATCCACTTCACTGGTGTCTGCTGTGCCATGTCTACACCTGTGGCTGGAATGTGGTGACTCACAACCATCGGCACTATCCCAGGCACGTTTGCTCCTCCTTTGCTTCTGGGATGACCTCCATGAATCACAGCTAGTTCCTTGTTCCAGAGTATAATAACAGATTTTCCACGTCCTATGAAAATTCTAGCTGTGGAAACAATCCTATTTTGAGATCTTTGTCATTTTTTTCCTGATGACCAATGCCACCAAGATCAGGTGTAGTCCAGTACGAATGGCGAGAGTGTCCTATTTCTGTTTCTTGTGGCTGCATTTCCACCCCACCCCCCAAATGACACAGACCATCTAAATCTCTGCAGCTCAGACATGTAGGATATTTAATAGTTTCTCTTGTGTACATCTGTGGTTCCCAACCTGAGAGCCGAATAGAATCTTCTCTGGGACTTCCCAAATGACACACAGATCTCCTACCAATACATCCCCTCAATTCCGGCATGCCCATCAGGTGGAGCACCTCAGCTCTGGCTGTGGACTATCGGACTATTGAAAACCTTAGTGCTGGACATACAACGCTTCTTTTCAGAGTTTGAATTCCTTGGTTTTAAGACTTCTCTTATGGCAGTGATGGGAGAGGGGCAGTTCTATCGAAAAGACCATTGTTGCATTTGATTTTTGGATAACCTCCTCTTTTTGCCCATCTGTGTTAGACACCAGGTGCTCTCCCAGCCTGCCTTCAGCAACTGGGCACCAGCAGCCGAATCATCGCCACTCACCAAATTCACACTTGTACCCTTTAAAAGGTCCCCGCCATCACAGACCACTCTCTTGCTCTGTCTCTGCCTCTCTTGTCCCCACACCACATACATCTCTTTCGTGAGATCTGTTGCATGGTGTGATTGCTGCAGCATTCCTTGGCTCTGACTCGCCAAGATCATACAAAGCAGCAATATCTGCTTTGACAGATCTTCTGTTATTTAGTGCTTTTTAGTGCATGATGCATCAGTGCATCAGTGCATGGTGTGTCGGTGAATGGTATGTTAGTGCATGGTACATCGTTGCAGGGTGCATCAAAACTGCCCCACCCCCAACAGCTGTGAGTCTGGGAAATCTGTTTATTTCAAGCTTTCAGAAGCCACTCTATGAATAGTGGCCTGAGATGTCTTGGTTTCAGCTGTCACTGTTAGGTACCCTGTATTCATTTTGGATTGGTGGGACCAGAAAGAAGTGTAGTGTACCCACAGTTACCCAGAAACTGTGTCTCACCCACAGTTATTAAGAAAAGTGGTTTTGCTGGGCCTAGTGATGTACACCTCCAGCCCAGTAGTGAGGGGGCAGAAGCAGGCTGATACCTATGAGATACAGACCAGTCTGGTTCATATAGTGATTCACAAGCAGCCAGAAAACAAAACAAACAAATAAAAAGCAAAGCCGTTTTCTTGCATCTTCATAGGAGGGCGGTCACACTATTTTCATAATGGTAGCAAATATTTTTGCTTTGAAAGCCATGTGATGTGTTGTAACCTCTCAACTCTGCCTTTGTAGCAAGAATGCATAAACCATCCAGGTGGGAGTGTCTCCAGTAAGCTGTACTTACAAAACAGGCCACAGCATCCTTTTGATTTAGGGGTATCGTTTGGGACTCTGGCAGATTCCTGTGTTCCACGAGGCTCCCCTGACTTCGTCTCTGCTGTCCCACTGACATGTACTACTGTTTGACCGTCCACTAATGAGGTCATCATGGTCTGTCTGCTTTTAAAACAACAGGTTCTGGCAAGTTTTGTGTCTCAGCCACTGGAGTCTCAACTGTCCCGCACATGCTGGATTTTAAATCCTTTACATCGAGGCTTCTTCCAAGTGACTTGGAACCTCTGTCCATCCAAAGCTGTACTGTCCTCCTAACTAGGCCAAATCTTTAGTTTAAATGTCTCTCAATGATGAGAAATTGAACACTTGATAAACAAGCCGATGAAAACATTGCTTATGGTGCCAAAGGGAACGTAAGAAAGGCCAAGTTCACAGCCCTCGCTACCCGACTCACCTGGGCACACACAGTTGCATCTGATGCCCTGCTGGATAAAGTCTGCAGCCACAGACTTTGTGAGGCCTATCACAGCCGCCTTGGTGGCACTGTATACACATCTGTTTTCCACTCCTGGGTGTGAGAAATTAGAGACATAGTTTCCTTTAGAAAGGAACATAGTGAGTTTTCCCCACTCAACTGTTTTCATATTCTTCCTATCAGCTCTCCTTTTATCTATTATTTATTTATTTATTTATAATAAAAAAATGAAATCAGCTTTCCCTTCCTGTTGTTCACTGTCAGTACAGCTGTAGGAAGGCCTCATTCCTCTCTAGATCTTCCTAAGTGCAGAAACAAAAGCCCATTTCCCTTACATCCTGCTCACATATATTTCATGTATTTATGAGGGAAAGAATGCCGTCTCCGCAGTGATTTCATTCTAAACTCCCAAATCCGTCAATGCCAGGCTGTGACGTTCTCTCCATTTAGTCCTAGCCCTTCTCCTTGACCTCCTTTTCAGGGCCCAAGGCCCCTGTCTGCTGCAACCTCAAGCTCACAAGCACAAGGACCTCTCACATGTGGTACGCTTTGTGAGAACCTCTGCTACACTGCAGAATATGGAATGTGAGGCTGAGTCTGGGAGTGCCCACTGATAACCTAGCAGCACTTCAGAAGCGGGAGATAGGAAGAGCAGGAGGAGTTCAAGCCAGCTTTGGTTACCTAGTGAATTTGAGGCCAGGGGCTCCCTGAGACACTATCTTTGAGAAGCACAAGACATAATGTGTCCCCTTGTGTAATGTGAATTCTTTTGTTTTTTGTTTTTTTGGGGGGGATTCAAGGGGCATCCAGCTCAGCTTGCATTCAATATATCATTTTAGATTACTTCAGTGATACATCTTTTCTTCTCCTAACTCAATTTTCACTTCTATGCACGTAGAAGGAATACAAGGAAAAGCAAAGACAGTAATTTTTTATTTAATTTGATGAGTAGCCTGATGACATAAGCTACTTAAGATTATTTTTTTTTAAAAAGCTGTTCTGAATTTTCCTAGGTTTTATGAATTTGTCTATGCTTAGTTCTAAAATCCACAGCTCATGAAAGTGTGTGTGTGTGTGTGTGTATGTGTGTGTGTGAACTCAACCCCCGACCCCAAGGAAGACACTAGTACCTTTGATGCTCGAGGCCACAGAAGACATGTTGATAATGTTGCCACATTTCTGAGCAAGCATCTGCCAAGACAAAGCAAAAACGTCTCTCCTCTGCAGGTTGAAGCCATAGTTCACTGACACATTTTCACTGACTCCTAGCCAACTAGACCCTTTCCCTTGTTTCTTTTTCACCTTCTTTTTGGAGACAGGCTCTTGCACTATATCCTAGACTGGCCTTGAATTCAAGATCCTCATACTTCAGCCTCACAAGTGCTGGGAGGACAGGAGTGTACTACCAGGCTAGGCTCAATTTAATTATCTTATTAGCTATTAACTTTAAGCTCTATGAAACAGTCTTACATGTGAACCCACAATCTTTGCCCATGCATTGGAGGGAGCTAGTGGCATGTCTAAATACCCACTGGTGTTCTAAGGGCATGCTACCACCTCCTATGGGTATCAAGACCAAAAATGAACCCTGTTGTTTTTCTTTTATGGGCCTGTGTTGGAATGCCAAAATGTTGTTGGTTGTTTTTGCTCTTTTGGGCGGCCTGCCACCCAGCTCCCAAATAAATCACACAGGGAGGCTTATTCTTAATTATAAATGACCGGCCTTAGCTTGGCTTGTGTCTTGCCAGCTTTTCTTAACTTAAAGTATCCCATCTACCTTTTGCCTCTGGGCTTTTTCCCTTTCCTACTTCTGTAAATCTTAATTTCACTCTTACTCCATGGCTGGCTGGGTGGCTGGGTGGCTGGCCCCTGGCATCTCCTCTCCTTGATCTCTTACCTTTTCTTTCTTGCTTCCTGATCCTTCTTTTTCTCCTTCCATTTATTCTCTCTGCCTGCTAGCCCCACCTATTCTTTCTCCTGCCTTGCTGCTGTTCAGCTTTTTATTAGGTGTTTTAGACAGGCACAGTAACACACCTTCACAGAGTTAAACAAATCCAACATCAGAAGAATGCAACACATCTTTGCATCATTAAAGCAAATGTTCCACAGCATAAACAAATGTAATACATCTTAAAATAATATTCCACAACAGAACCCTGAGCTAAAAGGACATGAACAAACATCAGTGTGTTCCTGATGTGGGCAGACCTATTTTATTTAACATGAATGCATCGAAGAGCTTCTAAACTCAGGTCCTGTGTGACACCCAGGAAATTGAAAGACAAAGGACAATAGTCCCTGCCTACAGCAGCAGACAACTAGAAGACAGTCAACGTGGAGACCTGCAGAGAGCTGAGGCGAGGATGGGATAGGAAGGGCCCCTCTGGGGATGGGGGCCATTCCAGGGAGAAGGAAACGGCTAAAACTGTAGTGTCAGTCATAGAACTAGAAGACAAAAACCGAGGTGCTTCAAGGAGGTACTACAAGTATAAGGTCTCCACGAGGGACCTGGGAGGGGGGGATGGGTGTGGCTGGAATGGAGGCTTGGGGGCAGTAAGGCTGCAGAGTGGAACCTAGGCTGCCGTGAAGAACTGGGTTTGACCCTGAAGGCACTGCAGGGCCGATGAAGGATGTAAGGTGGACGAGAAGTGGAACCTTCAATTTGGGGATTACAGAGATTACTCTGGTGCCAGGCGCAGATCAGGGGAAGCAGAAGCAGTGGTTTGGGAGAGCGTGGGAAAAGCGGAGCTGCAGAAAGATCCAGGACACAGGTGGAGAGTGCTTGCTTGCTCAGCACCCTGGAGAGTCACCACCCCGAGAGGGAGGATGAGCGGCACACTGAGAGGGAGCACCAACACGGTAGGACAGCCATCCTCAATAAAATGTGGCATCATCACGACAAGGGTCTTAGAACGGTACCTAGAAGGGACACTCCAGTGATTCACTTGGTACAACTTTCAAATGCAGATGGCAGGGCCCTGCCCCAGATCTGAAGTCACGTACAATGCACAATGCTACTATGAATTTTAATTTAGATGTTATTGACCATTACTCAGATACATGTTTCCAGATAGCAGACAAAGGTGTGGGCACCCACAGATGTTTTGGGAGAAGAAACAAGGAGTTGAGAGAACTTCCGGCATTGGGTACCAGTTTCTCAGTGAGGTCACTTGTCAGGTGGAGGGCACGAAAAAGAGAGCAAAGGCAATGGAATGGGGAGAGTGGTGGAGAGTTCAGACAGCTACTGGGGACAGAGCACAAGCTGGAGAACACGATGTCTGGCATGTCTGTGACATAATAAAGATCAATTCAACATGGATCTTTCTGGAAACTGATCTCGACAGGCAGTGCAAAGGACTTAGAAAAATCTCTCCTGCTGGGGGAGTTTCTTTACCAGGGTTTAGAAGAAATGTAGGAAAGGAGTTTTATGACCGATGCATCCAGAGCCGGGGTGGCCAAGACTTCCTTGTGGTATTTTTCTTACTCTCCATATTAACTCTTTGGGGCTCATTATACCCAAGATCAAAGAGTACAGGACAAATATCAAGGCATTGGGCTGCAGGTGCTAACAGCACACAGGTGAGGCTGAGATAACCAACCATGTCCAGGGACACAGCAGGGAAGCAACATTGTACTTAAATGTGTCTCTTTTTTTTTTGAGACATGGTTTCTCTGCATAGCCTTGGCTGTCGCTTTGTAGACAAGGCTGGCCTCGAACTCACAGAGATCCTCTGCCTTTTAGTGCTAGGACTAAAGGTGTGTGCCACCGTGCCAGGGTGCAGTGCGTCTCTGTACATGATAAAGGGGATCATAAAGCTAGGCATAATGCCTCCTGACCTGCCCCCTTTAATCCTAGCGCTCAGAAGGCAGAGGAAGGTAGATCTCTGTGAGTTCAAGGCCAGCCTGGTCTACATGGCCAGTTCTAAGCCAGCCAAAGATGTGTAGTAGGACCCCATCTCAAAAAGAAAATAAGGGGTAGGGGGGATAATAATCGTATAGGGTGAGCAATGGTCATGACATACGATGCTAAAAAAAAAAAAAAACTAACAAAACAACAAACACAAATCCAAGTTTTAAAATCGTTTTTTTTTTTTCTTATCTGGTTTATCATTTTTTCTTATCTGACATAACCTACTTTTAATACTTAGATAATATGCACAGCTCAGTTTAGGATGTAGACTGGCTGTGATACAGTCTGTCTCCCGTCTTCTGAAATCCAGTAGTTTCCAGGGCAAAAACTCAGGCCTCAGTCACCCCAGAGATGTAAGTCATATGCCTACCACTCACACCGCCCATTCAGTTCCGCCTATTCCTTCCACGGCTCTGTGTTCCTTGTCTGTTTCCAGGCTGTCTCCCAGTGACGGCTCTGTGCCAGCTGTCACAGTGAGCTGTTCCTCCAGGCTCCGTGTGTGACAGCACTTTTCTGGCGGGGCTGAGTGTGAAGTGATGGGTCTAGAACAACTCATCTCCAGGAAACTCAAGTGGAGGATCGCTCTAGTTGAACCTAGTTAGTCTAATTCAGACACAGCCCTTCTGTCCCCATCGCCAGAGCTCAGCCCAGCTTGTCATTTCGTGGCATTCTAAGTCAGCAGGTTCAGTGTTTGGCCTCTCCCTGGACTGAGAGGTTTGATTTATTTAACCAGTGTTTGCTAAATCCTTCTATGTGACCAACCCCGATAAGACACAGGAAGGGGGAAAGTAAACAAAATGCAGATCCAAATACCAAAGAAACCCCCAAATTTTTGCCACAATGGATCTCTTCTTCTAGGGGACCTGGCATTCTGCAATTACTCTTCTTACACTATTTTCAACTGGGTCTCTGCCTCTTAACTGGCTTTGCAATCCAGGAATGGTTTGCTGTGTATTTATCTGTGAATGAAAGCCTTCTCCAAGTATTCCTATGTTTTGACCAAATGACCTTTCAGATCTATGTGGATTTTACATCCTGGAAATTTTTAACCTGGCAATTGTGTGTCATAGTTAATGAGACAGAAAATCCCTGAACAATGAGGGCTGGAAGTGATGTGAAATGTGTCATCCTCATTCTTAGATGGAAGAGACAGACAATGAGGGTAAGTGCCATCTCCTAGGACATGCAGCCTAGCAACTCAGAGTGTGTTTAGGGACTCGAGTGCCAATGTCCGAGACCAGCAGTCAAGATGGTCAGTGTCGTCTTTCCCACTAAGACTAGGCTTTGCTGTGAAGTCCCACCTGGACTTAAAGCTCCCAAGTGTTGAGATTACAGGTGTGTGCCCCTGTTCACACCTGTGTAAAAGCCACTTTAAACAAATGGTGCTGAGTCCTTCTAATTCCACACCCCAGTCACTGATACATTTTTCTAAAAATAAAAATGTATTTTATCATCACTAAGATCATGAACTTATGATCTGGCATGGGTGTCTTAAAAAGCTAACATCTCCTTACAAACGTCTACCTGTGCTGTACCTCACACCCGCTCCTCTCTCAGCCTCTGCTTCAGACCTGCAGCAGGCTGTGGTTACAAAGGAGTGGATATGTGTAGTTGGCATTTTCTTTGTGCCGCCAACCATTCCAACCAGTTTGGAGACTTGTTATTAATTATGAATGCTCAACTTTAGTTTAGGCTTGTCCCACTAGCTCTTTTAACTTAATTTAACCTGTTTCTATTCACCTACATTTTTTGCCTCAGGGCTTTTTACCTTTCTTTCATTCTGTGTGTCCTACTTTCCTGCTTCCTCCGTGTCTGTCTGTCTGGCCCCTGGTGTCTTCCTGGCATCTTTTTCTTTCTTGAGCTGAAATTCCTCCTCCTCCTTACTCTCCCTGCCCAGAAGTCTTGTCTATACCTCCTCCCTCACTATTGGCCATTTAGCTTTTTATTAGACTACTCAGGTAGGTGCCTTAGGCAGGCAAGGTAAAACAGCAACACATCTTTACATAATTAAACAAATGTAACACATCTTTACATAGTTAAACACATGCAGCACATCTTTACATAGTTAAACACATGCAGCACATCTTTACATAGTTAAACAAATATTCTGCAACAGATAAGTGTGCTGCCCTCTGTGACCTAGCTTTCTCCTTCACTTCCTCCCCCAATCCTATACTAACTATTGGTCTTCAACAAATACATTTAGGTCCCAAACAACATTTGTAGACTTTAAAAAGGCAACAATTTTACTTTTATGTATTTACTCATTTTAAAGGTTTACTTCATTTTTATTTAAGTGTATGTGCACCTACATGTATATGTGTGTACACGTGTATGTGTACCTACATGTGCGTGGGTGCTCCAGAGGCCAGAAGAGGGTGCTGAATGCTGTGGGCTGCAGTTATTACAGGCAGTTAGTTGTTCAGGGAACTGAACTCAGGTCCTTTGGAAAAGCAGCAAGTGCTCTTAACCTCTGAGTCATTCTCCTGTCTGGAAACAAACTTTTGAGGGACTAATGAGTCCAATATCATGTGGGATGACCAAAGATCCTTTTAAAGCATTAATCAAGTACTCAAAAGCACATCTTCAAGCTGGTCGTAGTGGCAAATGCCATTAATCCCAGCACTTGGGAGGCAGAGGCAGATGGATCTCTGTGAGTTCAAGGCCAGCCTGGTCTACAGAGTGAGTTCCAGGACAGTCAGAGCTACACAGTGAGACAGTGTCTTAGGGGGAAAAAAAGTATACCTTCACTGCAGCTGGGCTGGATCTGTCTTCTGTCAGCCCCATTCACTGCTACTACTGGTTTAAAAGCCATGTCAGGTCAGGGTTACATCCCTCCTACATTTACACCCTTCCGGAACACCCAGAAGAGTTCTTCACTCTAAAAGACATGTAATGATTTATTTGAAAAGTAAAATGTAGGTTGGGCATGGTGGCGCACATCTTTGATTCCCAGCACAGGGGAGACAGAGACAAGCAGATCTCTGTGAGTTTGAGGCCAGCCTGGTCTATATCCACCAGCCAGGGCTCCATAGTGAGACTGTATCTCACACAAAAGAAAGGGGCTGGAGAGATGGCTCAGTGGTTAGGAGCACTGGCTGCTCTCGTCACCTGTAACTCCAATCCCAGAGGATCTGATGCCATCTTCTTGCCTCTGGGAGTACACAGATATACACGCAGGTAAAACAACCCCCACACATAAAATATTAAAATGAAATAATTACAAAAACACACAACTCTTTGTGGTGGAAAAAAGCCCTGGGGCCTAAGTACCTTGACAGTGTGTGTTCAGACGCGGAAGGGTGAGCTACTGGGCTTCAGAGACTGACTCTCATCACGTCTAGTTGCCGGAGCCCAGGCTCCTTCCCAGGCTCCTTCCCTCCTGTCTCCCGTTTACCCTCTATGTAGTCAGCTGACGGGACGAAAACTCACTCACCTCACGGGACTGCTCTGCTCCTGCAGCAAGAAGCCAGGCCATCTCTCCAGACACTCCCTCCCTTCATTTCGTTCTCTCCGAGAATCCCAACTTGCCAGTGAGGTCTAAGAGGGCCTCACTGTTACCCTAGCTCCTTTGCCTGCATGGTACTCATAACCACCCCAATTTATATTACAGGTCAATTGAGTTCCCATAGTGGGAACTCTCTTCAAGAAAGAACTCCATAAACTGCCTTGATATAAACGTTCATGCACATTAGTCAACGTGTTAGTTATGGTCACACTCAAATACACATACGTATCCTCTGTGCACCCAGTATGAAAGATGATGCCCTGCTTATACTGCCAGTCCTCTTACTTTGGGAAGGAATGCCTTGATCATCAGGTACATGCTGCGGACGTTGAGATTCATTGAAAAGTCCCAGTCTTTTTCCTCACAATCCAGGATGGTCCCATGGTGGACAAAACTGAAAGAGTAATTTAACAGAGGGGGAAAAACATGTTAAGGACTAACCAGGAAAGCACTTGCTAGCATGCCCTGTGTGCAACCCCTAGGATTATAAGAACAAAACAACATACACACTCTTGCAATTAAAACCGTTTTCTAAACCGAGTGGTGATGGCACACGCCTTTAGTCCCAGCACTTGGGAGGCAGAGGCAAGTGGATCTCTAAGTTCGAGGCCAGCCTGGTTTACAGAACAAGTTCCAGGACAGCTAGAGCTACCCAGAGAAACCCTGTCTTCAAACAAACAAAAAACAACAAAACCCTCAACTTTTTCCAATCTATTGAATGATCACTTTTATTGTCGCTTGCAAGTTAGACCATTGTCACTTTTCCTTTTCAAGGCTTTAAACAATTCAAACATAGTATAATTTAGCATATTATGCTAGTAAGAATGTCAATATTTTTATATGAAAACATTGTTTTTCAGGGGCTGGTGAGATGCTCCAGTGGATAAAGATGCCAGTCATTAAACCTGATGACCTGAGCTCTAGCTCTGATACCCACAAAGTAAAAGTAAACAACCAACTCCAGCTGGTTGTCTGACTTCCACATATGCAGACACACTCACAAAATACATACATGTAATAAAAGAAAAAGAATTGGAACTGGGCATGGTGACACATACCTTTTCATCTCAGCACTCTGGAGGCAGAGGCAGGCAGATTTTGTGAGTATGAGGCCAACCTGGTCTACAGAGTGATTTCCAGGTTGGCCAGAGCTACATGGTGAGACCCTATCTATAAAAAAAGAGATAGGCTGGGGACAGCCTAATGACTTAAGTTCAATTCCCAGAACCTGCACAGCAGAAGAGAACTGACTCCTGCAAGGTGTCTTCTGATCTCCACATACATGCCATAGAGTGAGCACGCATGTGTACACACACACACACACACACACACACACACACACACACACACACACGTTGAAAAGAAAGAAAGAAAAAAGAAAAAAGAAATCATCCTCTTGAAAGAATAAAGCAGGAGCTGCTAAACATAAGAATCTCAGTACCCAGGGCTTTGGAAACGCCAGTGCTTTAAAAACAGAATGAACAAGGACAGCTGGTCCATTTGACTCCTGTTTCCAGGGCGACAGCGCCCTCAGGTGGCATAGGCTAAAATTCTATAGGGAAATCAAAACTACAAGGAAAATCAGTGTCTCCATGTATCAGCGTAGAGAAGTAACACTGTGGCTGTTTGCATCAAGTACAGTGTACAAACCCCCATAGATCAGTGCAGCGAAGTATTACTGTGGATGTTTGCATCTGGCGCAGCCCACAAAGGAGGAAGAGCAGACAAAATCCTAAAATCAACCTTGCCCCCTTGCAAGCCACTCTTCCTCAAGGAAACTTCCTGAACATGGCATCCCTACAGACTTGGTCCCTTGAATTGAGACTACATCGTCAAACATAAGATGTAGTTTGGAATGGTTCCCATGTACTGTAGGGCTTCTGGTCAGTCGCTTAGTTAACTTCCACAGCAAGAACCACACACTGCCTCCTGCATCTTCTGCAGTGCTGAAGACTGAACTGATGCTCCAGAGCCAACGGCTGTGTCTCCAGACGCAGCCTTGTAGAAGGACAAGCAGACCATTTATAAGAGAAATGTCCGAAACAACTGCTTTGCTTCATTTCCACATTGTAGATCAGTGCCCACTCCCTGCCTTAGCTTTAACTGCCTGTGGGCCCCAAGTTCACATCAGATGACATCGCTGTCTCACTTGCTGAATGTACAGTGACGTGTGACTTCTAGCCTGACTTCCCAAGGAATATGCCATGTTTTGTCAAGTAATCATTCTTTTATACTATCAATAGCCATTTAATAAAATCATAAAAAAAAACTTTTTTAAAAACGAAATAAAAAGTTTAAAATTGCCAGGCGGTGGTGGCGCACGCCTTTAATCCCAGGACTTGGGAGACAGAGGCAGGAGGATCTCTGTGAGTTTGAGGCCAGCCTGGTCTACAAAGCGAGTTCTAGGACAGGCTCCAAAGCTACACAGAGAAACCCTGTCTCAAACAAACAAACAAACAAACAAACAAAAACCAAACAAACAAAAATTTAATTACCCAGCAACATTAAAGAGGACATCAATTCTCTCAACTTCCGAGGCAAACTGATCAATCTGCTTTTTCTTTGTGACATCAAGGACTCGAGTTTGAATGCCTGAAGAATAAAGTAATAGATAGTATTAAATAGAATGCATAAAGTAAGTAAGCTTGAAGATTTGGCTGTTTTGAAGTGTGAAGTGTGAAGAATGCAGCATTTCCTGCAGAGGACTCACAGCCTCACTGGTGTTTTAGTCATCTCAAGAGCGTCATTAAAATGCAGAAGTCTTAGGCTGGAGACATGGCTCAGTGGCTAAAAACACTTACTGCTCTATCAGAGGACTGCGGCTCACATACCAGCTGTCACATCAGGTGACTCCAGGTCTGGGGGATCTGACATCTCCTTCTGGCCTCTGTGGGCACTCACATATACACATGCTCACACATATATAAATAAATAAGTAATAAAGTAGATTCTAGGCATTCCTTTAGCGGTTAACAACCGTCTGTAACTCCAGTTCCGGAGGCTCCATCATCCTCTTCTGGCCTCCGTGGGTATTGCACTCACTTGGTGCAGGTAAACCAACCATACACATAAAATAAAAATTAAAAAATGGTAAAATAATAATAATAATAATATCTATGTGTTAAACAGTGGGTTCCACTTTTTCATGAAATATCTCCATTTCCCTCCAGTAAAATAAAAGTAATGATAAAATGCAACAAACAAACAAACAAAAGACCAATAAATTTCCACCTGCCTTTTAGCTTTCAATGGGGCTACAAGCATTTTTGCAAGAACCCAAGAGGATCATATCATGTGACCCGGGACAAGGCTGCTCCAGAGGAGTCATGGGCAGCAGTGAAACCATTATTAATAGTTAACCTGACAGCTGTTAATTCTCACAGAACTTTGTAATTGGGAGCAAAATCCCTCAACATGTGGTACAATAGAAAACCGTAAGTATGTCCCTTCAGACCTCCCCTCACACTTCTGTCTGTACAGACGACGTTCTGTAGATCATGGAATACAGATGTGCTATGAAGGAGCTGGAGTCTAAGAGACAGGTATCCGCAGCAGCCAGAGCTTCCTTTCAATGCTCAGCGTCTTTGTTTTCTAACACTGGGCTGATTCTGAACCCACAGTCAAGTTGCTCACCTGGGTAATTTTCCAGTTCCTGGAGTTTGGACTCATTGATGTCTGTGGCTATGACTTTGGCTCCTTCTTTTGCAAAAGCCTGCCAGGAACAAAATACAAGTCAGTCCTTTGCTTACTTGAATAAATAGCTCTCAAAACTGGAAATCACTTTTTCTTTTCATAATATTTTTATTGTTTTTTTCTATAAAATATGTGGAATTTCCATCTCTCTAGTCTCATCCCTCCTTACCCCACCATAATTATTTTTAT
The DNA here is from genome assembly GCF_949786415.1 of Peromyscus eremicus. Taxonomy (NCBI): domain Eukaryota; kingdom Metazoa; phylum Chordata; class Mammalia; order Rodentia; family Cricetidae; genus Peromyscus; species Peromyscus eremicus. The sequence goes on along the minus strand of NC_081421.1, from coordinate 106,161,369 downwards.
CACTCATTAGAGCGGCATGGCATACATTGTATTTTCCATCCGACTTTGTCTTTTTATTATCAAACAATATAGTATTTTTAAAAAAATTCTAACTCAAGACTGGAGAGATGGCTCAGCAGTTAAAAGATGGCTACACTTCCAGAGGACCTGGGTTTGGTTCCCAGCACCCATAAGGCAGCTCACCATTGTCTATATCTCTAGGTCCAGGATATCTGATACCTTCTCCTGGGCTCCGCAGATAACAGGTGTGCACTTGGCATACATATATACACATAGGCAAAGCATTCATATACATAAAAATAATTATAAATAAATAAATATTAAAAAAAACAAAAACTCTAACTCAGAGCTGGGTCTTGGCATATGTCTTTAATCCCAGCACTTGAGAAACAGAGGCACGTGGATCTCTGTGAGTTTGAGGCTAACCTGGTCTACACAGAGTTCTAGGTCAGCCAGGACTACATAGTAAGACCCTGTGCCAACAAACAAACAAGCAATCAATCCCCCTACACCTGTTTCTAAAGTAATGTTGCTATTTCATGATGAGACCCTATCTGTGTTTTACGTCTTTATTTTTTTACATTTATTTATTGCGTATGTGTTTGTATGTGTGCGGGCATGTGGAGGTTAAGAGGACACTTTGTGGAGTCATTTTCTCTTTCCTTTCTCCTTTCCAGGGGTCAGACTTAGGTCTCAGGGCTTAGATGACAGTGCCTTTCTTTACCTGCTGAGCCAGCTCTGTGGCCTCCCTGTGCCATTTGTGAGCAATGAATAAAAAATAAGAGAAAAACGGCAAGTTTCCCTCCAAGGGCTACAGCAGCAATTTCAGAAATGCCAGATCACACTCCGCATGATCTTCCTAGTGCATTATTAGTCAGGCAGGGGTGCAATGAGACAGAAATTGAGGCACCTCAGAAAAAAATGAGTTGAGAGTCTTACAACTCTGGGGTCTTCATCCTGAACTTATAAAGCTGCAGAGAGCTGCACCCTCTAGAGCTGGCAGTCCAGGCAGATCCTTCCGGTGCAGATAAACTGGGGCAGAGGAAGTGTGATTCTCAGAGCCCAAAGCTATGTGCTGCCGTGGAATTCCGTCCTTCTCTGTCGGGAACTTTTCTTTTGAACTTAAGATACATGGGCTGTCTAAGGGCACTGGTAGAAATTCCCGCACAGTGGGGGCTCCCTCTAAGACCTGGATTAGGCACAAACCACACCCAAACACCTGTTTTCACAGAGAGATCCTTTGTTAAGCAGGGAAGAAAAGTTAAAGTGAGCTTTATGACTCAGGCCGAAAACAGCAGCAAATGATCTTGCAGGTGTCATTTTTTTTTTTTTTTTTTTTTTTTTTTTTTTTTTTTTTTTTTTTGGTTTTTCGAGACAGAGTTTCTCTGTGTAGTTTTGGTGCCTGTCCAGGATCTCACTCTATAGACCAAGCTGGCCTCGAACTCACAGAGATCTGCCTGGCTCTGCCTCCTGAGTGCTGGGATTAAAGGTGTGTGCCACCGCCACCCAGGGCAGGTGTCATTTTTAAGAGGAGGAAAAGGGGAGGTCTGTGTTAGAATGGGCTCGGATGTGGTGGCATGTTTTGATTGGGCATGTTTATTAGGTGAACCAAAGGAGGCCTTTCATTGGTGGACTTAGTGGTCAGCCTCAGGGGGAGGAAGTGGCCCAATAAGGGAATAGACTCTGATGGCTGCCTTTAAGGAAGTAATCTATGGTCTACAGGGGAAGGGGGAAGGCCTGCCAGCTCCAGTTTGCCTGCTAGAGCCCTTCGGCCCTCACCACACAAGCCTAGAGACCTGAGTCAGTCCCTGGAATCCATGTCAATGGATTTACATGAATCCCGCATGTAAAAGCAAAGAGCCTTTATTTCAAGCTCCAAGCTTGGTCTCTCTGTCTGTCCCCTACATCGGTGAGAGCAGAGAGCCCTGAGCCCAGGCAGGGTGGGGTTTTTATCATAGCAGAGGGGATTTCCAGGGTCCAGGACCCTGATTGGCTGACAATTATCTAGGGGTATCTGTAAAACAAAAATAGGTGTGTGCTAGACTCAAGGACATCTAGTCACCTTATCTAATGGTTGGAATATTTGGGATGTCAGGTACTTCCTCATCCCTGGGTGGATCTCTGGGTGGTATGAGCTTAAGGCTTTTCCTGGATCTGGGTGTTGTCTGCCACTAAGCCTTTCACAGAAGCTGTGTCTAGGCCCCTAAGCCTGTCATGGCTGCTGTGTGGTCAAGCTGTTTTGGGGCCCCTTCACATCTTCTGATCTTCACATTTGCATCGTGGAGCATGTGCTACCACTGCTACACACACACACACACACACACACACACACACACACACACCATACACACTCACACCACATACCGCACACACACATACCATACACATACACATTACACACACCATACAGATACTCATTACACACACACCACATACATACACACACACACCACATACATATACACACACACCACACACATACACACACACACACACACACACACACTAATAAATTGAAAAAGACAGGCGTATAAAGGGTGAAAAACAGAAGTGAAAGGCCGCGAATAAAGCTCAGTGGTTAGGAGTGTATGCTTAGCAAGCTTGAGGCCCTGGGTTCAATTCCAAGGTGCAAAGAGAAAGAAAAATAAGAAGAAAACCCAAGCAATGGAAGAAGAAAGGCAAGGGGAAGAGGAATAGAAAACAGTAAGTGAGAACAAATAACCATGGTACCGGTCTGCCCATCTCCAGACTGTGAAGGTCAACCACAGCGGGCGTGAACTTACTAACGCAGAAGCCCGGCCGATCCCTTGAGCGGCAGCCGTCAGGACAATGACTTTCCCTTCCAGTCGGCCCATGGTGGAACCTGCGGCTTAATCCAAAAACACACGACTTTAATGCCTCAAGTTGTAGCCAGTCAGTTGTGCAGGTGGTGGGTAACATCTGGAAGGAACACATCCACTTGCTCTTTTAAGAACGTGGGGAAAGGGCCTCTGGACAACTATCCCACCACTGAGTGCTCAGGAGCGCTTCCTCTGGATGCCGAGCACACAGATCAAAAGGGCACAGCACAGCCCACTCAAGTGATGACTGGTGGGGGACACTGGGCTGGAGTCCAGCTTCGCTTCCTTCTCATGCTCTAACGCTGAGACCAGAGAGGAGAGTTCCCTCTCTGCCCCCACTGCCTGGCCTGTGTTTTACGGCGTCGTCATTCTTGCCTGCCCTTGCTATTTGGAACTGTTTTTCAGGTTCTCTTCTGAAAACCGTTAACCACAGCCACGCCATTTTGAAAATCTCCAGCAGTTTCCTGAAGCCTCCCCAACCAGCATTCCAGGATTAAAGTCATTTGTCTTCCTAGGTCTCCCCACCCCCCGCTTACCCTCCCATGCTCCCCACAGACCCTCTGATGACCACTGGCCATAGGAGATGCTTAGCCATACATCACCCAACCTTATTTTACTCACTTCTCACCATTATTTGGTCACTGCTAGCAAGGCCCATCTCAGGCACAAACAAAAACACTTCACCCTCCTTTCTGCTCTTGCATTTATGACCCGAAATTGCCTCACAGAGGGTGGGCTCTGAAAATAAAATCCTTCACTGTCTTAAGTCACCTGTTTCTTCGTCTGTAAACTTTTGCTGAGTCACAGAGGCAGACCCTTGTAGTTTCTCCTTGTCCCCTGAAAAGATTTCATAGTGGGCCTTAAGATTCACCGACCAGAAGGGCTGGAAAATCAAGCCACAGCCCGTACCTTCTTTTTGCAGAAGAGCACGAGAAACCCATTTGATTCCATTTTGAAGGCAGGAGCTGTTATGCTGTACTGTTCAAAATTAGTTTCTGTCCGGAACCTGACCTGCCCCAACCCACGATCTTGACTTGTCTTTTGGAAACACCCAAACCCTCCCAGTTCACATGGTGACCACATGGTGATAATGAAAGGACCAAGCAGATGCCATAACTGGCTGCTCAGTCTTCTCTCAGAGATCAGGCCTCAATTTCAGTTTCCTGAGACTTGAGCAAGCAGTTTCTGGGAGGGCCATGAACAAAAGACATAGTCCTTGCAGTAGCTCCCTTTCTGCACATACTCTGACTGCTCAAAGTTCAGCCAGATGTTTACTTTCTGGGGCCCCTCACCAACTTAGAGTTATGTGCAGTACGTGCTTGGCCAGCCAGCCCCCATGGTGGCTCAAGGACAAAGCCTGGGACTTGTGCTGGACTGCCCCCAAAGCAATAAATTGTAACCACCAACCAGTAAAGGAGAACAGAGATAGAAATAAACCAATCCGAGTTGCACCCGTGCAAAACTCCCCCAACCCCCCTGAAGGGCTTGTGGATTTTGCCTTTAAAAAGCTAGCCACACAAAGAAAAAGCAAGTTCCTCCTGGCCTCACGACTACGAGTGAGTGCTTTGGATCGAGCTTCCCTGTCCGCGGCTTGTAAACAAACAGAAATAAAGCATGCTGTTGCATTCTGAACCTAAGGTCTGTGGTGAAGTCTTTGGGGTCCCTATCTGGGCATAACAATACCAGGATGCTGGGGTCTGAGGTCATTCTGTTCTTAATGCTCCATTGTCTTCTGTAAACCTACTTTGCAGCTCTTTAACCAGACCTAGGAGGCAGTCACTGGCCAGCTCTCAGGGCACTCCAGTCAGAACCAGAGGCCTCTCTCTCTTCTAATGCAGGCAGAGAGCCCCCAGCAGAGCCCACTTCGTTTACATTGACCGAGCATGGTGGCCAGGCCACAGAGAAGGGAAGAGTGATTTGAAAAGTTTGTTTGCTGCTGCCACCACACAGGAAGGAGCAGGAGGGAAACCGTGTTGGGTGGGTGTAGAGTCATTCCCTCTGCTCATCCATCCTTCAAAAAATGCCTGGGGGCCAGCCTTGAGGGCTCCTACTTTGTCCTTTTTTTTTTTTTTAATGTTTTAAAATGGCTTATTTATTTCTATTCTGCGTGCATTGGTGTCCTGCCTGCATGCATGTCTGTGCGAGGGTGTCAGATCCCCTGGAGCTGGGGCTACAGACAGTTGTGAGCTGCCATGTGGTTCCTGGGAATTGCACCCAGGTGCTTTGGAAGAGCAGCCAGTGCTCTTAACCAATGAGCCATCTCTCCAGGCCCCACTTTGTCCTTTCTTTTGACTTACCTGTTCTCTTTGGCTACGTAAATTTGCTAGGTGTTTTTGATTCTGCTTTTGCCCTCCTGTAGGGGTGTCCCCTGCCCCCACCCCCACCCCCACCCCACGTGCCTGGCTTCTCTCCTGTCTTCCACACTTGCTCCTAACACCACAGGCAGAATCTGAGCTATTTACACTTGTCCACAACTGGCACAGAGGCAATTAGGGAAAGCGTCAGGGACTCTCCGATTTATATTTTAGGGTCTATCCCTGACAGAACAGAGCTGGGCAGTGATTGTGAGGCCGCAGGAGCAGGAAATGGCTGCATTTGTCTAGAAGTGGAAGGCAAAACAGCGGAGATGGAGACAGGGAGGGTGGGGAGTGCTTCCAGATGACCGACAGGACCTGGTCACCCATGCCGCTAAAGTCACAGACTGTTTTGACCAGTGTTTCAGAGCTATTGTCTCAATGCAAGGACTTCCAAACACAGGTTCAAGAGAATGCTGCATAGTTTTCCCACTCACAGCAGGACGTAGGTGCCCATTGCCATGTACCTTTCATCCTCCAGTAATTGACCCTGGGACACCTTTGTTCTCCATTCCCACACTAGGGCAGACCATGATGGATGGGTGATGTATAGACCTTTTCCACAGTGTGAAGGCAATATGAAGGCCTAGACTTGACTTTACAGACTCCATCTTAGGGAAGGGCCACCATCAGACCACCTGGTGACTGGGGGTTGTACTCAGTTCCAGGAAGAACCTCAGGAATGTGCCTAAACCTGTCAGCAAGGTGTTATTCCCCGTCAAAAGTCTAACCGGATACTTTCAAACGTGGTTTCATGCCGAAAGTCTAGACGGATAGTTTCAAAACATCACCTTGCCCCACATCCCTTCTACCCAATCCTAAGACGCCAAGGCACGTAATTCCTGGCTTGTGGTTTTCCCTTTAAAAACTCCTACCCCTGGGCCCGCCGCTGCCGCCACATTTCCCTCCACCTGCCGGGCGTCAAACCTGACAATAAAAAGACCCTTATGTGCTTGCATTGGAAACTGGCTCCTTGGTGGACTCTGGGGGTTTCTGGACACAGGTACAACAACAGCTTCCTTAGGCACCCCACCCCACCTTGCTGAGGTCACCCCCATGGTGCAGCACTCAGGGCGCTTCCGCCCAGCTATACTTCCCCTTCTTCCTCCCTTACTCAACTCTCTGAAGCCTCTCCCATCCTCACCTGGCCCCTTTAAATTTTCTCTCACAACAGTTTTTTCCCCTAATAAAATCCACGCCTGTTGGGACCTATTAGAGCATTCCTCTTAGAGATCCAGCCAGACACAGCCATATTATAAGAGGGAGCTTCTGGGACCAACCAACAGCCCAGCAGGCTGTGTTCCAACTCGTTCCCAGATAGGACAACAGAGAAGCGGTTTTCACTGTGCCTCCCCCATTCTCATGCAGTATGCTTTTACTGACACGCAGAGAGGAAAAAAAAAATCCACTTTGAATGTTGTAGAAGTTGAGAGAAAGTCAATGTGTGCCTTTTGAAAGGGCTCCAGCAGTCCCTGCCTTCTCCTGGTCCTGAGTACAGCATAAGAAACTCACTATCCTGTGCCTTCATGGTGATGCTGGGCCTTCTGAAGCAGTGGATCTCAACCTTCCTAATGCTGTGACCCATTAATACAGTTCCTCATGTTCTGGTGACCCCCAACCACAAAATTATCTCCTTGCTACTTCATATCTGTAAATTTGCAACTCTGATGAACCATAACGTAAATATCTGATAGGCGACCCCTGTCGATAGATGTCGCTACCCACAGGCTGAGAACCAGTGACATGCTACAGGCTTCCTTTAGCATCTCTGTGCTCCCAGCGGCGACCAGGGTACAAAGCTTCCTTTCCCTTTACTTCCAAACCTTCCTCCAGATGGCCTCTTGACTGTTCTAGATGATTTAGGGGTCAAAGCCCCAAAGTTAGGTAAGCATCACTCTCAAAGCAACATGGGTTTTGGAGGGACAATGAGTGGAAATGTGCAGAAATTGTAAAGTGAGCCCACTCCTAACCATGGTTGCTCTCCTACGCTAAAGACTGTAGTAAAACCCTGGGTTTCTTTTTACTAGGAGAGACTCAGAGCACTTTCAGGAATTCCAAATATTTTCATGAGCAAAGTTTACTTAGGACAGATACTGGAAAAGTTCTCTTTCTTTGGCTATTTTTGAACTCTAATAAATACAGGAGAATTTCCAACTCCCTTAAGGAATTATCCCATTCTAAAAGGCTATCTGGAGAACAGGGCAATAAAAGTTACACCTCTCATTCCCCCAAGTTTTGTTATAAACTATTAGAAAAATCTTACTTTAGAACAGGGAGTCCACACAGTCCTCCAGATTTCTTCAGAAGACAGGCTTCAGATCTTTGTGCAGGAGAAGTCACATGCTGATTAAATGCATGCTGGGAGGTGGAGTTCAGGTTCCTTCTGAGGCCTTTGCGGATTCCGGTTTCGTGAGTTTTTAGTTTTCTCCAGCTTTGCACTTTAGATGTGCCCATGTTGCCATCTGGTGGACAGAACGTAGAACTGCTAATGCCGAGCAGGAAGCCCCTGTCTCTGTTTGCACGTGTTACTCCGCCAGTGAGATGGAAACTGCAGGTGCAGACAGACAGCAGGACAGCACGCAAGGAACCCCAGGCACTGAACCTTCTATAGTCCCAGCCCTGAACCCAGATGGGGTTGAGGGAGGAAGAGAAAACGTCCCTGTGGCTAAGGTCTAGTTCTGGCACTCATCTGTCACGTGTGGTCAGGTCTAACACACACACACACACCTTCAGCTGCCGCACACGAGCATCTTGGCTACACTGAGCCTGGGTGTGGTGGAGTGCCCCCAGCTGGAATGGAAGTCTGAAAACGAACAGAGTTAAACAACAGGAAATCAAGTTGGTTGAAATAAACACCTATGAAGCCAAAAGGGAAGGACTACATCTGGTGTGCTCTCTTGGTTGGCCAGAGACTTGTGGGTTGATCTGATTGGTGTGATTAGGCAGAGTGACTATGTAGGCCGTGTGGGAATGTCCTACATAAACCAGGGTACTCAGGACATGTTTGGCACACTTTGCCGTGGCCTCTTGCACTGTGAAGGCTACCAAACAAAGCTATCCAATTCCCAGCCTCCTTTGGTGCCAGGGCTGGCCAGTCACACAGGTCTGGCCATGGAGACACAGGTTGCACTTTCTGAGGGTTTCTTTCCTGAAGGTAAGGTGATGCCACTCAGAAGGTTCTGGCTTCTGCTCCCCTTTCTGAGCAGCAGCTGTGGTGTGGGTTTGAGAGTCGGATGCACACGGGCAGGGCAGAGCAGAGCATGACCAGGAGCTGGTCCTTCCAGGCTGGTGCAGGGTGACTCCTCTGCACTCCGTGGTGCAGAAACTTCTGATCATTGCTCATCAGTGTTTTGTGTTTGTTTGCTGCTGGTATTACCTGGTTAAGAATAATGAAAACAAACAGAACAACAGGGCTGGGTATGCTGCTCAGTGCTTGTCTCCCATGCCAACAGGACCTGCCTTCAGCCTCTAGCACCTCATAAAGCCCCACATGGTGGCACATTGCCTGAGATCCAAGCACAAGCAAGAAATGTAGGAGGATCACAAAGGTTGCCTAGTAACGTCAAGGCCAACCTGAACTACAGAAGATCATTATTCAAACAGGAACCAACCTCCCTCAAAGGGAAAAAAAAAAAAGCTCAATTTAAAAATAAAAAGACTGGCAAGTCCTATGCTTCCCCTCAGTAGTTCAGGAAATAAAACCTGTAAAGTGGCAAACTCTCCAGTGTTCTTATGTGGAAAAGGAGAATAAAGCAGCAATTATACCAAGGATGTGTGGAGGAGTGGGGTGTGTGTTGGTTTTAAATGTGGCGCTGTTACTGTGCAAGAAAGGTCAAAACCCAGGATCAGAGCTTATTAGGAGGAGGGGGTAGGGACAGAGGAGAGTGACCAGGCCTGTGAAAGACACGTGCAGGTTCAGGGAGAGAGAGATGGGGGAGGAGGAGAGAGCAGAAGAGAGAGGAGGAGTCTGTGACCAGCTTTTTGAGGATTTCCCTGCACATGAGCACATGGGCTTATGGAGCTACACCACGCATGCTCAGATTGTGTGACCACACTGCGCACTGATGACATAAGACGTAAGGCCCCTTACTTGGCTACTGAACTATGCATGTGTGGTCATGCAGCTGGAGGAGCGGCAGAATCCTACCAGTGTGGTGTGCAAGCACAGTAACCCAGTGTTTGCCGCTCGCACACCTGCTGGATAAATGTCAACTTATTACAGAGGACACTCAGAGGAATAGAGTGTAGTTGACAGAGTATTAGTTACCTTTGCAGTTCTGTCCAGGACGTTGAGGCTGTGGAAGGCTGCTGCCGCTTGGCATCACTCTTCCCTGTTGTACAAAGCTCCCAATGCTGAATCCAGTGGTGAGCGCACATCTGTTTTGAAAGAGACTTTTTTAATGACTGTGAGAATGCTCTGAGACCAACTCCTGCATCTCTTTCTTAATTTCAGTGAAGATTTAAATGCAAGGGACTCATCTGTAGACCCTGTACTTGGGAGGCCAAGGTAGGAGGTTATAAGGACAAACTGGGCTTCACAGCGGGACCTACTCTCGAAGGAAGAAGAACAGATTCACTTCTAGACGTTTCTATTTTCAATCCTGAAAACAGCAGAACTGAGGGGACACTAGCCCACTCTAGCATGTGGCTCTGGCAGGCCTTGCCCTTCTCTCCAATTCTATCTGCTTTGCTAAAAACTGTTAGATTACATTCCTGAAGCTAGCCCCCAAGGTCCATTCCCTTATTTGACCAATCCCTCCTCCTGAGGCTCACCACCAAGGTCCAGCTATCAAAATATTGAAATCCAGCAATTAACCCCCGCATTGGCTCACCTAATTAACGTGCCCAATTAAAATTAAACACCTCATCCTAACACAGAGTTTCCCCTTGTACCTTTATTAACTGCCAATTTCCTATGTGCCATGTCTGTCTCCTCTCTATCCAGACAGTCCTTTGTCCTCTGGAACAAATACCCCTTTCCCCTCTCCCTTGTCTCCTTCCCCTTGTCCCTCATTCTCTATCTCCTGTCTTAGTCTCTTATTCCCCTATCCCTTGTCTCCTTCCCCTTGTCCCTCATTCTCTATCTCCTGTCTTAGTCTCTTATTCCCCTATCCCTTGTCTCCTTCCCCTTGTCCCTCATTCTCTATCTCCTGTCTTAGTCTCTTATTCTCTGACCTCTGTCCCCCTGGGGCAAATAAATCTCCTTTGTGCTGAGAACTTGGTGTTGGGGTCCTGAGTCGATATTTTTCCTTTCATATGATTCCATGACCCAGATTCAGCCTACAGGAAGACCTGCTTAACCCAGTTCTCTCACATTCAGACCTACAGGTACCAGCCTTCTTCATCCAACATTGGCTGATAGGTGAGTTTCCCACTAAAACTCCCTGCATGCCTATACGTGATGTCCTAGGGTTTCTGTCGCAGTGAAGAGACACCACAATCACGGCAGCTCTTGTAAAGAAAACATTTAATTGGGGTGGCTTGCTTACAGTTTCAGAGGGGAGCATGGCAGCATGCAGGCAGATGTGGTACTGGAGGAGTAGCTGAGAGTCCTACATCTTGCAGGCCACAGGAAGTTGACTGGACATCATAAGGCGGGAAGCTTGAGCAAAAGAGACCTCAAAGCCCGCCCCCACAGTGACACACTTCCTCCAAGGCCACACCTCCTAATAGTGCCATTCTCTTTGGGGGCCAGTTTCTTTGAAACCACCACAAGTGACAAGCACATTCCGTTTTGCTCTGTGTTGTTGGCAGGCTTTCCTCTCTTTTGGTGGTTGCACTGCCAGAATCCAGAGCCCTTGCCCCATTCCTGTCGCCAGGTCCCAGACTCTTCCTCGGACTCACTGGAGTCCATCTTTCAGCGCTGGAGTTTGGATGACAATGATTCTGTTCGGGCCTCTCCAGTTTCAAGAGGACACTCTCAACTTTGGTCCGTCAGCCTTCATTGGCGATGGAAACACTGCCCCAACTGAAAAGCTCCTGTTAACCATGCACGTTAGTACTCCCCAAGAACTTTGGCGCCTGAATGTGTCTCTGCGTTCTCTTCTGTCTGCTCCAAGCCCCCTGTGTGACTCCTACACTGTCTGAACTTTGCTATGTGCCAACTAAGCCTTTGCGCTGTTTCATGTCCTATTTAACCCTAAAAGCTGCAAGAATACTGATTGCCAGCACTCTGTGCCCAACGACCCCCCTCTCCCCAGCCCAGGGTGCTGCCGAGCCCACAGAGGATGCCACAGGCCACACACTTCAGGCCCAATCTGTGGCTGCTACTACTGTCCCCACCATCCACAGCTGCCAGAGCCCTCCACCACCTCCTTTCAGCCCTCCTGAGCTCCTTCTCCTTGCTTATCCATCATCTGGCCACACTCACTCCCATGTCAAACCTGCCCACTCTGCAATGCCCAGTCCAGCCTGGCCTGGCGGGGAGGAGTCAATGTTTGCCCAGAGCACACCAATCTGTCCTACACTCCACAACATCCGGTCACTCCCATGCCCGCAGGAACATGCAGCTTCCTTAGGCTCATTCCCGGGCCACAAGTTTTCCCTAAGGCCTCTACAACACCTCTCCTCCTGGAAGTTCTGCAGGCCCATGTGTGGGCTACTATAACCACCCCCTCCACTGCTGTGGGTCCCAAAACTTGTTCCAGCTGCGCCGCTCCTATGGCACCTTTCTCCTCCCTCACTGCTGTCTCTCCAAACTCCCAGCTGTCTTTCTTTAACTCCCAGCCCATGGACAGCAGCCCACCTGTCAAGATCACACTTGCTTCCATGTCAGGCCTGTGACAGTCCTCTGCTGTTACACCGTTACAACACCCTCCTCCCTCCTTCCGGAAGCCAAATTCTCCACTGTTGATAATCAAGTAAGCTACCATACACTTAGCTGCTTTCTCACCTTAAACCTTTCCTGTCCCGCCTGACACTGCCTACAACTTAGTCATACAAAAGAAATGGTGATATTCTGAATATTCTGTAATGCCACAAAAGTCTACTTCACTTATGGTTTACAGAAATAAGCTTTATTTAGCCCCCTGTATGTGTTTTCAAGGTTAAGCTTAAAATCAGGTATCCTTAATAGATACTTGGTTCTCAAACTCCTAAGAGAGCTGCTAAAAAATATGGCATTTAAAATGTTCAATAAAAACTCTTCACAATAAACAGAGGCCCCCTCCTAGCCAAAAAAACCTTTAAGGTCTCCAAAGAAAACAGATGGAACATTGGGCTGTTGATTCCACCTGGACTGTGGTAACTCTAACCACTGGGCAAACTGCCCCATGCCTCACCTGCCACCAGGAACCTGCACCAACTGTGGACACTTGGATTGACTGATAGACGTGCCTTGTGTTGCTGGAGAATTTCTCTCCAGCTCCCACCACCAAGTCCTGCCAGTCTCAGAGCCCACTTATAAAATAAACACACAGACTCTTGCATTATTTAAACTGCTTGGCCATTAGCTCAGGCCTGTTATTGTCTAGCTCTTACTCTTATATTTAGCCCATTTCTATTAATCTTTACTTTGCCACATGGCTCATGGCTTATTGGTACCTTACATCTTCCTTGTCCTGATGGCGGCTGGCAGTCTCTCTCAGCCTTCCACTTCCCAGAATTCTTTTCCTTGTCCCGCCTATACTTCCTGCCTAGCCAATGGCCAATCAGTGATTTATTTACTGACCAATCAGCAACACACTTGACATACAGACCATCCCACAGCACTTCCCCTTTTCTTTTCTTAAAAAGGAAGGTTTTAACTTTAACATAGTAAAATTACATATAACAAAACAATTATCAAGCAAGAATTACAGTTACAATATTAAAGAAGAGATCCTATCTATCTTATATTTGTAAGTTTAAGGTTTTATATCTAACTTATCTTTTATTATAACTAAGGAAAATTGTAAGTATCTAGTCTTTAACCACATCAAAGACCTCAGAAGGATATAATACTGCCTGAGAAATGGGAGAAGGACGCAAGCAACTTTTGGGAGTCTTGTAGGGTAGACAGAGACAGCTGGCAGCCTGGACAGTCATTCAAAGTTCTCTTGTAAGGTTGGGGCATCTGTCTTCAGCCCACAGGCCTAGAGTCTCTTATTCACTTTTCTCTGTGTCCTGTAGAATGTCTGGCAGTTTTCTCTGCAAAGCAGGAACCTGAAGGACCATTTTGTCAAGCAAAGTTCAGTGGTCACCTTTGTATGGGTCCTGCATGTCCAGTTGATCAGGCAGTCCAGGCAAGAACAGTTTCTTGCCCAAATGGCTATTTTTGTCAAGGTGAAGATAAACTCCGTATGGAGTGTCTTTGATGCCCATCCTCCTCTCTGAAGTAAATCGGTGCTGTCAGGAGCAGACATGTCTCACTGTCCAGAAAGTCTAAATTTTTAAAACATTTTAAATGCCATATTCTGTAGGTCTTTGAAGTGTTTGAAGACTACCTATCTATCTGAAATATAACTATGTATACCTAGAAGACTTAACTAACATGGCTACAAATATTATCATAGATGACTAACTATTAATCTATTTTTTAATTATCCATTACAATTTTAAATGAGTTACATAAACATAATACCTCAAACAAGAATAGAAATATATATATACAGTATAACAAAATTAAGTTTAAATTTGTATCAATAAACTAAAATCTATAGCAATGTAAAACATTTTAAACAAGTTGTTACTCTTTCAAAGTAGGTTCATTAATCTACCCTTTCATCCTATCATATCTAAACTATCCCCCTTTTTGTTTTAGAAAGAGATTGTATTTATAATCAACCTGATTTAAATAAAAATATTGGTTTTTCTCTGTCCCACACCAGAGGGCTCTTCTGATTTGGGACACAAGAATCTCTTAACCATTTTTTTTTTTTTTTGAGCAATATGTCTGGGTTTAGAGGGGGAGTGAGCCAATTCCATCTCTAAAGCCAGCTTGGTATATTTGGGAATTTGGGCGTAGCTTCTCTTACTACTTCCTGCTGGAGGGGGGCGCTGTATCTTCTGGAGACAGAAAGAAAATTTTAGGATCATGGAGTAGTCCGTGAGGCTGTATATCTGAGCCAGTTGACTTGAAACCATTCTGGATGTTGAATCATCTGGGCCATGGTGTCATTGGAGACCTTTCAGGGGGTCTTGGCTGGTCAAACCTGTTGTATCTTAATCTGGAACAAATCCATAGTCTCTGGCTTTCTGTGGAAACAAGAGCAGAGACTCTTTTCCAAAGCAACATATCCTTATATCCAAATTTTGAAGTCAAGGTACCTTTAAAATATACATTTTGGCATAACCCAACAGCTGCTGTGGGATGGTCTGTATGTCAAGTGTGTTGCTGATTGGTCAGTAAATAAATCACTGATTGGCCATTGGCTAGGCAGGAAGTATAGGCGGGACAAGGAAAAGAATTCTGGGAAGTGGAAGGCTGAGAGAGACTGCCAGCCGCCATCAGGACAAGGAAGATGTAAGGTACCAATAAGCCATGAGCCATGTGGCAAAGTAAAGATTAATAGAAATGGGCTAAATATAAGAGTAAGAGCTAGACAATAACAGGCCTGAGCTAATGGCCAAGCAGTTTAAATAATGCAAGAGTCTGTGTGTTTATTTTATAAGTGGGCTCTGAGACTGGCGGGACTTGGTGGTGGGAGCTGGAGAGAAATTCTCCAGCTACAAATGGCGTCCAACGTGGTGGCAAGAGTTTCCACCTAAAAACTTAGAAAAAAGATTCTAAAACGGAACCTAAAACAGCTTCCTAATTGTCTCTCTCAAATAAGCGGCAGCTGCCGGTTTGAGCTACTGGCGGGTTCCTAGCGTGCGCTCTCGACCTGCAGTATGGTGGGAATGAGGCCTCTGCAAGTAGCACATTAAACTGTGTGGTGAATTTAGCCTTTGCTAGTACTGAAAGACTCCCTGATGGCAGTCTTCCCTCAGGAGAGACCCCTGCCCAAGGAACACACCGAAACCACGAATCAGATGCAAACAGCAAGAGGCTTTATTCCGGAACACGGGTACCCGGGGCGACACAGTCTCTCAAGAAGCTCAAGTGACTGGCGCGCCCACGGGCTGGAGCAGAGGGTTTTTATAGGGTTGGGCACGGGTACAGAAACAAGAAGCCTGGTTACAGGGTTTTGATTGGATGATGCAAATGAGGCCAGTTCTGATTGGATGATTCGAATCAGGCCAGGTTCAAACCCAGGTCAGCTCGTGGTTTCTCCCCGAGCTTCTGTCTAGGGTACAGGGTGTTTTCCCGACCTTTTTCTGACCTTTTAGTTCCTCGCTCTGGGGCTAGGTGGCTAACTGAGCTCCTCAGTACCTCTCAGGCTTTATTCAAAAGCAGCTGAGCCAAGCTATGTTAGGCGGGGAGGCTGGGTGTCTTTCATTCCCCCATTTTCTTATTTC
This sequence comes from Peromyscus eremicus, assembly GCF_949786415.1. Classification (NCBI taxonomy): domain Eukaryota; kingdom Metazoa; phylum Chordata; class Mammalia; order Rodentia; family Cricetidae; genus Peromyscus; species Peromyscus eremicus. The sequence continues at coordinate 106,145,798 of NC_081421.1, read as the reverse complement.
GGGAATGGAATCCTCCATTCATGGGGAAGATTGGTGACGTGGCTCGAGTTCCATCTGGTTAAGCCTTTGGTATTGCTGGGTTAATACCAAAGTCTGAACAATAGAGACGCGTTCCCTGATAAATTGGACAAGTCTACTTAGGATACAGAGCCCAAACGTCAGGAGGAGTAATAGAATCAGAAGGGGTCCCAGAAGGGTGGAAATGAGGGTGGTGAGCCAGGGGGACCTTCTGAACCATCCTTCAAACCATCCCTGTTGCTCTTCAAAAAATTTTTGTCCCTGTTCTAGTCTCTTTCTTAATTTTGCCATACTATCTCGTACTACCCCAGTGTGGTCGGCATAGAAGCAGCATTCTTCCTTGAGGGCGGCGCATAATCCCCCTTCCTGTAAAAACAGAATGTCTAGGCCTCTTCTATTTTGTAGTACTACTTCAGAAAGGGAAGTTAAGGATTTTTCTAGAGCACTTATTGACTCCTCCAAGGCCTGTAAATCTTGGTTCATGGCCATTTGGAGCTGCCTAAATTGCTGGGTTTCCAGCAGGGCTGTGGCACCGGTCCCTATTCCGGCCGCTATCCCTCCCATAGTCAGCCCTCCTAGTAATAATGCCAGGGTAAGGGACACCGGTTCTCTTTTATATCGATGGAGGTCCCTTCCCAGTTCGAAGTGTGAGTAAATCTCCTCTGGGGTATGGTAAACTATCCTCGGGTACAATTCGATGAGCACACAAAAATCAGAGGTAGCATTGAGGGTTGAGGCTGAAACGCAGGGGGTGAGCCCAGTATTACATGCCCAATAGGTACCATTAGGGCCAGTGACATAACCAGAGACATCGCTTATGGATAGGATACACAGGTGTTGGTGGGTGCGGGGGACGCTCCCTAGGCATAGTCCTTGTCCTGACACCTCTGAGATTGTGAGCTTAGGTTGGGCTGTCCCTAGGCATTGGCTTGGAGGGGAACTGTGGCCGTTAGTATAATTACCCTGGGTTGCTACCCCCTCGTAGTAGGGAGGTTGGGAAACCAGGCATAGCCAACATTCTTGCGTTCTATTTGGGTAGGTTACATTTAAGGCCTGGTAAGCCCCTGCTAGCAGACCCAAGAGCCGATCTCCAGTTCCTGGCCGGGGTGGTTTGGCAGTGGCCGGAATTATACCTGGACTGGTAATCAAACCGGGTCGAGGGGTAATTTTCGGGGGTGCTGGAACAGGTAAGGAGGGGCGCTTCAGATCAGAGAGAACCTGATTGGGGCCTACGGGGGCAGAGGCCTCCTCAATCTTAAGTTTGATGGTGAACCTTACGCCCCGATCATATCCGTTTTCGTATAACCTGAGCCCCCAAGTGCGCCCCCGTTGCCAGTTTCTATCAGCCTTCCCCGGGCCAGTGAAAGTTATGTTTAGGGGGAGTGAGAGCCCGGGCTCGAATCGGCTGACCTCGGTGGACCCAGCTGAGCAAGACCCCCCCGCCTGTAGCCTTCCTGAAACCTCTATTGGTCTGGATCAGGTCCCAGCGGGAGCTAGGACCCCAATATGCTGCGCCAGTGGTCTCGCAGCCCCATTGGGCGCAGAAGAAATTTCCTTCCCCCCCCCCCCCCCGCATTTGAGGGCCCAGCCCCTCCCATCCCCCGGACAGACATGAAAGTCCGACTGGGCGAATCTACATCTTGCTCGAGGGTGACGGCATCCCGGATCCGGCCAATGCACCCCCCCCCCGGGTGGGTGGAGGAGTTTAAGGCATCTGCCAGACCGTTTCCCCAGTTTGTGAGATGACCTTATTTTCCTGCTGGGTCGGTCTCCCCGGCAGCCTTCACATGAGAGGCGTGGATCCATGCAGCAATCGACCTTGAGTGCAGTGGGGGTGGTCAGCAAGACAGTGTAGGGCCCCTTCCACCGTGACTCTAGATTCTTAGTCTGGTGGCGCCAGACCCAAACGGAGTCCCCAATCTGGAAAGGGTGGGGGACCACCGGCTTGTCCAGCTGCTCTCGGTAGGCTTTAGCCAAGGGTTTCCAGATCTCCTTCTGCACCAGCTGGAGGGCCTGTAGATGTGCTTCTAAAGTGGGGCTGGTGGCAAAAGATGAGATATCAGGATGGGGAAATTTCACGACTGGAGGTGGGGCCCCATATAGAATTTCAAAAGGGGTTAGGCCGTGTGGCCCAGGAGTATTCCGGGCTCGGTAAAGAGCCAAGGGAAGTAGGAGCACCCAATCTCTAGTGCCAGTTGCAAGCGTTAATTTGGTTAAAGTCTCCTTAATTGTCCTATTAGCTCGCTCTACCTGTCCTGAACTCTGGGGGCGGTATAGTTTCCAATTAACCCCCAATAATTTGGCCACTTTCTGACTTACCAGAGAGACGAAGGCAGGCCCGTTGTCCGACCCCAATATATGAGGCATCCCATACCTGGGGAAGATCTCTTCCAACAGTTTACCACGTTAGCCGTTTCATTCTTGGTTGGAAATGCCTCAATCCATCCTGGAAAGGTGTCCACGAAGACCAGGAGGTACCGGTACCCATAGAGTCCGGGCCCAACCTCTGTGAAGTCTATTTCCCAATGTACACCTGGGCGATGCCCTCATTGACGAGCCCCTTTGTTTAAATGAATCTTTCCTGCATTGACCTGAGCACAGGCTGGGCAGGTGGAAGATACCTGCTGAAGCACCCAGTCCTGGTTTAATAGCACAGTCCCAGTATTTTCATTGTCCAGTAGGGTCTTCATTTTATTCTTGCTCAAATGGGTCAGCGCATGAGAAGGAACCTCAGCATATATCGGGTATGGGAGGTTGGCATGACCACCCGATCCCCTAATATATATAGGCTTGCCTCCGTTGTTCCCAGCCCGCCCCCATTTTCTTAGCTAGCTCATGGTCTTCGGGGCGGTATGGCATGGGCTCTCTCCTGGGCGGAGGAGGCTCCGGAGTGTCCTGTATAGCCATTAACTGGCTGCTCCCATCTGTGTACCAGCCGACGTCTGAGAGTTCTTAAGCGGCTGATCCGTCAGGTCAGAGCGGGAGCCATGTGCCTCGGCTAAAATCTGGAGGCAATCACGCTCCATAGAGGGGCTAGGCAGTGGCAGCAAGGTGGCAGGGTTAAGGGAAACTATGGGTCCGAACGTAACCCGGTCTGAGTCCAGGAGTAAGGCCTGATAATAAGTCATCCTGGCATTGGAAAGCCATCTGTTGGGTGGTTGTCGGACCTAGGCCTCCACGGCATGGGAGGCCAGTACAGTCAGGGGCTGGCCTAGGGTCAGTTTCCAGGCATCCTTAAGTAGAACTGCAATGGCTGCCACCATGCGGAGGCAGGGAGGCCATCCTGTGGCCACGGGGTCTGATTTCTTAGACAAGTATGCTACAGGTCTCTTCCAAGGTCCCAGTTTTTGCACCAGTACCCCTTTAGCAAAACCCGAGTTCTCGTCTACAAACAGTTCAAAGGGCTTGGTAATATCTGGCAGACCCAAAGCCGGGGCCTCAAGTAAGGCCTGTTTGATCCGTTGGAATGCCTCCTGCTGTTCCTCTCCCCATTAGAACATTACCCCTGGTCTAGTGAGGGGATATAGGGGGGCGGCCAATTCGGCGAGCCCGGGGATCCATAAGCGGCAGTACCCAGCCGTACCCAGGAATTCCCGAACTTGGCGGGGGCTACGAGGAGGGGGAATGGAGAATATTGTCTCTTTTCTTGCCTCCGTCAACCATCTCTGCCCCCCAGTCAGGGTGTAGCCTAGGTAAGTAACCTTGTCTCGGCAAATTTGTGCCTTTTTGGCCGAGGCTCTGTAGCCCTTCTGTCCAAGCCTGGCCAGTAAGGCCCGAGTGCCTTCTAGGCACTCAGTCCGACTCCTGGCTCTTAGATCCTGGACCGGCCTGTAGTCCCCTGTCCCCGGTTTCTTAACGGGCAAGAGAGGGGTATTCGCGTGCCAACTCCAGGCCCCCCGTCTCTGCCCAGGCTTGGGGAAACTCTCTCAGCCAGTCCTGTAACTCCTTAAGTGACTTTTCCGGGGATTCTGATTCAAACAAGCGGTACTCTTCCTCTAAATTGAAGGCCAGGATTTGCAGAGGGCCCCCTGTGGGGCCCGTGACCCTCGGTCCCTTCTCATCAAAATAGATTTGCACCTTTAATTTGGTTGGTAGGTCCCGTCCTAACAGCGGATGGGGCATTCAGGTATGTGCAGAAAGGAGTGAGTTACTTGCCCTGAAGCCAGTTGAACTTTTCTCTCGATAGTCCAATAATATCTCTTGTTTCCAGTTGCCCCCTGCACCAGTGCAGAATGCCGGCTAAGAGGCACTCCGGCATGAGTTAGGACTGAATGTTCGGCACCAGTATCAACCAGGAAGGTCACGGGCTGCCCCCCGATCTTGAGGGTTATCCTAGGCTCAGGGGGGGGCTCCTGGCCTCGACCCCCCTAGTCCTCCAGACTAAGGAGGTCCATGGTCTTGGGCTTGGGCCGGCGGGGTCCTTGTGGCTTCTTGGGGCATTCTCGGGCCCAGTGTCCCTTCTCCTTGCAGTAAGCACATTGATCTTTATCTAGGGGTGGCCTCCTTCGTTCTCCCGACCTGTCTCCCTCTCTCCGCTGTCTCTGAGATACAACAGCGGCCAGAACTTTCTTTATCTCCCTATGCTGCTTCCTATTCCTTTCCTCTTGTTTCTGCCATCTCTTTTCCTCACGCTCTTCAGGAGTTTCTCTCTTCTAGCTTCATAACCTCAACATCGTCTAAAGCACCTCATGAATCTACCCTTCATTCTCAGCCCACAATTCTCTTGATATCCTTCCTCCATAGGCTACTAATCTGCCCATGTCCCTAAGGACCTCCTGAAACCTATTATATTATTCTGATCTCTAGTTTCCTACTCATTCTTGAGATTCCTACCCCATGAGGCAGCATTTCCAACCTCCTGCCCCGCTCCTGACGTCTGCTCACCCAGTCTCTTCCTGCATTCTTCCTTAGTTTCTTGCAATCCATCTCCTGCCCTCCTACCTGTGGTCCAACTAACACAGTCCCCAGGCATCTGATTATTCCTATCCTCATTCTCCTCTCTTATTGCTCTTATTGAATACTTTCTCTGCTTTCTTCACTAGGTCTGGCAACCCTAACGCCTGTAAACCCTCCAACCGCTGCAATTTGGCTCTGATGTCTGAACTAGACTGATAGATAAATGATAGGATAATACCTGGAACCTGACCTGGATCTTCCGGACCATACGGAGTATATATCCTATAAGCTTCCTTCAATCTTTCTAGAAATGCAGTGGGTGTCTCTTCCTTTCCCTGTATCATATTCCCTTCCTTTCACATTCCCTTATCATATTCCCTTCCTTTTCCCTTCCTTTCTATCACATCCTCTTCCTTTCTATCACATTCTCTTCCCTTCTAGCGGCCGCTCGGAGATCCGCTAAGAGCAACTGGCGATAGAGACGTAGATGCTCCCTACCTTCAGGCGTATTGAAATCCCAGTTAGGGCGAATCAAGGGAGAAGCCGCATCGATGACATTCGGGAGTTGGGATGGCCTCCCGTCGTCGCCCGGAACCTGCTTCCGGGCCTCCAGGAAAACTCTCTGCTTTTCCTCTACTGTTAAGAGGGTCTGCAGGAGCTGCTGACAGTCGTAAACCTCAGCATCTGCCAACGGCCGAATCGCGGCCGCTAATGCGGCCGCCGCCTCCTCCATGGTGGCGGAAGCCGCCCCCGCGGCGGCTGGACGCTGAGCTGGTCCAGCCTGATGGGGAGGGGGCTCCCCTACCAGGAGAACTATGAGAGGGGAGTTAGGGTCGGGTGGGGGGAGGACAGGGGGCTTGGGAGTCTCCTTGTGAGGGAGCACAGGGAAAAGGGAGGAGCCCGGGTTGAGGGGTGCAGAGGGCCCAGAGACTGGAGGGGGCTGTGAAAGGAAAGGCTTGACCCATAAAAATGGGTTTTCTACCAGAGACCTCCAGATGGCGATATATGGGGCCTGGTGGGGGTGTCCATGGGGATTAGGGGCAAAGACTTTGCCCTCCACCTGTGAAATAAGAGAGAGATTAAAGGATCCTTCTCGCGGCCAGCCAACATTCATCATGACCCATTCGGCCTCGCAGAGCGTGATCTATTTCTTCTTTTTAACAATGACACCTTCATTGTTTCCTCGGGCCTTAACATCGGACCAGTGGTCCGTGGTTAGGCTCAGTGGGGTGGTGACGGTCTGCCCCATGGTGGTCTCTAGATAAAGAAGTGTTAGACAAGTAACAATAAACAAAAAGACAAGACCGACGACAGAAATTCGCGCTGCGCGGCTTCGGCGTAAAACCGAAAGCAGAAATTAAATTACCTGAACCTGAAACGGAGGAACCTCGATCTCCGTAGACGGGGAAACGGAGGAACCTCGATCTCTGTTCTCTTACCAGCACCACGTATCCTTCTGATACGGGAGTGGCCCCGAAAAACCGTGACCCCTGGAACGTCTTCCAGGGGACTTCCCGTGACCTGTGGAGGGTCTTGGTGGGCGAAGTCTGAGCCCGTCAGCTCCTTCAGCCCCCACCGACTCAGCTGACCTGTACCTGACCTGACCTGAATTTACCTGAACCTGAATTAGGGCGCCCGACGAAAACAGAAAACAAGTAGACAGACTGGGACAAGACAGACAGTGGCCGGCCAACTTAGCTTCTGACAGTGGGTCGGTGGTCCCGAGGCAGGGGGTCTCTATTCCCGGCCAACGCACCAAATGAAAGACTCCCTGATGGCAGTCTTCCCTCAGGAGAGACCCCTGCCCAAGGAACACACCGAAACCACGAATCAGATGCAAACAGCAAGAGGCTTTATTCCGGAACACGGGTACCCGGGGCGACACAGTCTCTCAAGAAGCTCAAGTGACTGGCGCGCCCACGGGCTGGAGCAGAGGGTTTTTATAGGGTTGGGCACGGGTACAGAAACAAGAAGCCTGGTTACAGGGTTTTGATTGGATGATGCAAATGAGGCCAGTTCTGATTGGATGATTCGAATCAGGCCAGGTTCAAACCCAGGTCAGCTCGTGGTTTCTCCCCGAGCTTCTGTCTAGGGTACAGGGTGTTTTCCCGACCTTTTTCTGACCTTTTAGTTCCTCGCTCTGGGGCTAGGTGGCTAACTGAGCTCCTCAGTACCTCTCAGGCTTTATTCAAAAGCAGCTGAGCCAAGCTATGTTAGGCGGGGAGGCTGGGTGTCTTTCAGTACAAAACAAAAAAAGAGGTTTCTGGGCTACACGCTACTTTGGTAAAAGTGTAGACCCACTATTTCTGAGAGTTATGGCTCCCAGAGCTGGCGGAAAGCGGACCGCCGCCATGTTGGGAAGCTGAAGTGGGCGGAGCCAGCAGCCACTGCGCCATTTCAGGCTTAGAAGGCTGCAGTTTAAAAGGGATAGGCTCAAGCTAATATAAAAAAATAAGCCACGTAAAGATGGCTACCACACAAAGAATCTGGATTATGTTCTCTTTGATATTCGTAACTGCAGAAAAACATTTGATTGTAAAAGCTGTTGAGTTATGCCAAAATGTATATTTTAAAGGTACCTTGACTTCAAAATTTGGATATAAGGATATGTTGCTTTGGAAAAGAGTCTCTGCTCTTGTTTCCACAGAAAGCCAGAGACTATGGATTTGTTCCAGATTAAGATACATCAGGTTTGACCAGCCAAGACCCCCTGAAAGGTCTCCAATGACACCATGGCCCAGATGACTCAACATCCAGAATGGTTTCAAGGCAACTGGCTCAGACGATACAGCCTCATGGACTACTCCATGATCCTAAAATTTTCTTTGTGTCCCCATAAGATACAGCGCCCCCCTCCAGCAGGAAGTAGTAAGAGAAGCTACGCCCAAATTCCCAAATATACCAAGCTGGCTTTAGAGATGGAATTGGCTCACTCCCCCTCTAAACCCAGACATATTGCTCAAAAAAAAATGGTTAAGAGATTCTTGTGTCCCAAATCAGAAGAGCCCTCTGGTGTGAGACAGAGAAAAACCAATATTTTTATTTAAATCAGGTTGATTATAAATACAATCTCTTTCTAAAGAAAAAAAGGAGATAGTTTAGATATGATAGGATGAAAGGGTAGATTAATGAACCTACTTTTAAAGAGTAACAACTTGTTTAAAATGTTTTACATCGCTATAGATTTTAGTTTATTGATACAAGTTTAAACTTAATTTTGTTATACTGTATATATATTTCTATTCTTGTTTGAGGTATTATGTTTATGTAACTCATTTAAAATTATAATGGATAATTAAAAAATAGATTAATAATTAGTCATCTATGATAATCATATTTGTAGCCATGTTAGTTAAGTCTTCTAGGTATACATAGTTATATTTCAGATAGATAGGTAGTCTTCAAACACTTCAAAGACCTACAGAATATGGCATTTAAAATGTTTTAAAAATTTAGACTTTCTGGACAGTGAGACATGTCTGCTCCTGACAGCACCGATTTACTTCAGAGAGGAGGATGGGCATCAAAGACACTCCATACGGAGTTTATCTTCACCTTGACAAAAATAGCCATTTGGGCAAGAAACTGTTCTTGCCTGGACTGCCTGATCAACTGGACATGCAGGACCCATACAAAGGTGACCACTGAACTTTGCTTGACAAAATGGTCCTTCAGGTTCCTGCTTTGCAGAGAAAACTGCCAGACACTCTACAGGACACAGAGAAAAGTGAATAAGAGACTCTAGGCCTGTGGGCTGAAGACAGATGCCCCAACTTTACAAGAAAACTTTGAATGACTGTCCAGGCTGCCAGCTGTCTCTGTCTACCCTACAAGACTCCCAAAAGTTGCTTGCGTCCTTCTCCCATTTCTCAGGTAGTATTATATCCTTCTGAGGTCTTTGATGTGGTTAAAGACTAGATACTTACAATTTTCCTTAGTTATAATAAAAGATAAGTTAGATATAAAACCTTAAACTTACAAATAGAAGATAGATAGGATCTCTTCTTTAATATTGTAACTGTAATTCTTGCTTGATAATTGTTTTGTTATATATAATTTTACTATGTTAAAGTTAAAACCTTCCTTTTTAAGAAAAGAAAAGGGGAAGTGCTGTGGGATGGTCTGTATGTCAAGTGTGTTGCTGATTGGTCAGTAAATAAATCACTGATTGGCCATTGGCTAGGCAGGAAGTATAGGCGGGACAAGGAAAAGAATTCTGGGAAGTGGAAGGCGGAGAGAGAGACACTGAGAGCCGCCATCAGGACAAGGAAGATGTAAGGTACCAGTAAGCCATGAGCCATGTGGCAAAGTAAAGATTAATAGAAATGGGCTAAATATAAGAGTAAGAGCTAGACAATAACAGGCCTGAGCTAATGGCCAAGCAGTTTAAATAATGTAAGAGTCTGTGTGTTTATTTTATAAGTGGGCTCTGGGACTGGCGGGACTTGGTGGCGGGAGCTGGAGAGAAATTCTCCAGCAACACCTTGTCAAAGTAAGGTCAGTTTGCTGGGGGATGTCTTTCTGTACGCTGTGAATATATGTTGTTTCCATTGGTTAATAAATAAGCTACTTTGGCCTATGGTAAGCCATGGAACATGTGGCAAAACATAGATTATAGAAAGGGGTTAATTTAAGATATAAGAACTAGCTAGCAAGAGGCCTGCCATAGGCCATACAGTTCGTAAATAATATTAAGCCTCTGAGTGATTATTTTATAAGGGGCTTTGGGTGAGAGATTTATCTGGACTGCAAGGGGCTGGGCAGGACCCGGGGAACTTTTGACTACTCAATTTTCCCCAGTTCTTCCTCTACAGAAAGAATTCCCAGACCTGGTCCGACCAGCTGAAGGCTTGATGCTCTGTGGGACAAGGGAAGATTAAATGTTGAATTTCCCGAAGCTAAAGGCAGGCTGCTTCTGTGATGAACCACCATGTAAGTCTGTCTAAGTAAGTCTCTGACATTTTAGTTGCTACAGAAAACATTTAAGTTATACTTCCTACTTAAATTTATCCATCACAGATCTCTGAGGACACTGATAGCTAACTGTATCTTTAACAACAGCAATCATAGCTTCCAGGTCAGTCTGTTTCATATGCACAGTTTACTTTGCTGACAGACTTCACACTAACCGAGATCTGAGTTTCTGAAGGTTACGAGAAACAGACAAATAAGTTATGTAGGTCAAGGAGAAATGAATGATACAAGGTATGCAGGTCTAAGATAGGTCTAAAGTTATGAAAATTCGTGCTAAGGTCTAAAGACATAAAAGTTTAAGTAAGTCATGAAGGTTTGAGAAAGTGATTTATGGGTCTGAGAAAGTGATTTAAGGTCTATGAAAAGTTGTTTCAGATTTCTTTTCTCCTCTCTATGCTATTCCCTTTCCCTCACACAGTCAGAATACACAGCCAGTCCTCCAGACCCTTCTCTTTACTTGTTCTTTCAAGCTTTTTTCTCCTCATTCTCTTATGTCCTTCTCCACCCTACAATACTCCCCATCTTAAAAGTAAAACAAAACAAAAACAAACAAACAAACAAACAAAAAAACCAATAAACTAACAAAACCTTCCATCTAGTCCAGGACCTCCCCTCCATTAACTGTGGTCTCTTTACACCCTTAGGTCTCTAATCCTCAGACTGCCCTCTCCATTATCCTTGACAAGACCATCACTTTTCAATCCGAAATCTTTTTTTTTCAAGACATGGTTTCTCTGTGTAGCCCTGGCTGTCCTGAAACTCCCTGTAAACCAGGCTGGCCTTGAATTCACAGAGATTTGTTTGTCTCTGCCTCCTGGATGCTGGGATTAAAGGCTTGGCCACCACTGCCTGACTCAGTCCTAAATCTTAAAGACACTTTCTTCTTAATACTCCTAGACGTCCACTCCCAAGACCTTTTTGCCTTTACATAGATGGATCCTGATACTTAATGATCCTAACAACTGACCTGGACTGTCCTTTCCCAGAGATTCAGAGACAGTCCCCACCATTTTGGCCAGGCACTCACTACAGACTTGGCCTGCCTTCTTTCCGATTCCTCCTGCCTACTTTAGTATGCAGATGACCTCCTTCTTCACAGTCTTTCCCTCCCTGATAGCCAGTCTGACACTGCCTCACTCCAGTTTCCTCAGTTCCGAAAGTTACCTGCTCTCACCTTCCAAAGCTCAACTCTCCTCTCCCAAGTCACCCTATCTTAAATTCTTTCTCATGCCAACCCATAGACACCTCACTTTAGACCACCTTTCCCATCTCCACTCCTTATCTCTGTCCTCCTGGCCCATTTCTTCCATTCATTGGTCCCTGGGTACTCACTCTTAATACATTTCCTACACCAAGCTGCTCCTAGACGTCCTCCCTCCTCTCATCCACAAACAACTACTTAAACTTAAAACATTCTCCTTTATACTCCAGCCTTCCATCTCCCAGATCTATGCAAACCTTTCCATCCTTACACTTCCAAAACACATAAACACTTCCTAAGACTGACCTTTGCCCCTGTGACTTACCTCTCCAAAACTCTAGATAACAACCTCCACAGTGACCTCCTTGGCTATGTGCTCTTGCCACAGCCTCTCTGCTCATCTCTAAATCAAATAAATTAACTCAGTAATTCCCTCTGACAATCTATTGCTCCTCTCACAATCTATTCCCACCAATATCTCCCTCAACTCCTAAATCTCTTCCACTGTCTAGGATTCCATTCCTCCAAACTTGTCTTATTGAAAACTCATCACTCAAATTCCTTACCTGTTCTCCCTTCAATCCCTCCACATTTATCTCTTGGCCTCAACATTCCCCAGATCCTCTGCACTCCTGTTCCAGACTCTCAAGGACCTCCTCCCCCATCCCTTTCACACACAAGAGGGTCCTCTAGCTACTTCTGCTTACACTTTTTATACACTTGGCAGCTCCCTTCTGTCAGACAGCGACATCAGACTGACCCCTTCATTATTAATATTCATCCTCAACCTCCTCCTGTATCCTCATGACCACCCATTCCACACAAATCTCATCTCTTCTCACATTCTTACTTTTCTTCTGCCCAAATGATCGCCAAAATCCACGGCCAACTGACTCCCTTAAATTCATTAACTGTCCAGACAGCCTCAGACATCAAACAATCTGGACAAATCCTACACTCCCAATTACGAGACACAACTAAACCCAAGCCATCTTCTCTGTGACACACACACTCTCATGGCCAAACCCTCACTTGGGTCAAGGTCATCCAACAAACTCTCTCCTAAGCTTCACTGATATCTCCTCCAATGCCTCCCACTGCCTTCTTTGTGCCTTCTTCAAAGCCTTCCATTAATTGCAGTCTCTTTGCCGCTGATACCCCAGTTGCCAATGCCCAACCTCTACTACTGACTGCTTGTCCCCTTGACCACCCAGTTCCCCCTTTGGAAGCCAGTGCCAAGTTTTCTCAACCTTTCCACACACCAGTCCCAAAAACCTGTTACAGACCATTCCTCTCACCATTTGCCAAGAGCCTCTCCAAACACCCATGTTCCTAAAATACTTCAATTTAAGAACCCACCTGCACACCCCCCAAAAGACTATTCTGATGTAACATATGTCTCTTAAATTATACTCACTTCAACACATATAATGGATATTCCCCCAATTAACCTTATATAGCCAGTCTAAATTATCCTGGCTCCTCTCAAAAACTCAAACAGACTCCAGATAAGTACTGCCAACCAACAGCCTAATTTAAGTTCTCCTGCCTTTTGCCTATTCCTAAGGGTGGGATCTCTCCCCGCTTCCCTGGGATTTTCCCTCATTTCTCTGGTTCTCCCCATTCTCCCTGGTCTTGGGACGCATCTTCCCAACTTCAGGACCATGAACCTAAAAGTTTCAAATGTACATCAAAGAAATTTTTTTTGTCTAAACTCCTTAACGTCACCTTTCTTTGTCCCTAGTCTATCTGTTCCAACAGATTTCAAATCAACTACAGATTACTCCAGTAACTCCAGAGCCAGCCAGAGCTGTTTCCATGGAATGTACAGCCTCACAGACTACACTTCCCTAGCCTCAGATGGTCCCACAGAACCTGGACTATTGGGGAATATTTGTCTACACTGTGTGTCCAGCTAAGATGTGTCTCTGGCTAAGGCGTCTTCTGATTGGTTCAATAAAGGGCTAAATGGCCAATTGCTGGGCAGGAGAGAATAGGCGGGACTTCCGGGGAAAGAGAGGAATGGAGAGGGAAAAAGAATCTAGTGCACAGAAGATGTCAGGGAGACTCTAAAGAGGTCAGATATAGGGTACAGAGTAGAGGTAACTGAGCCATGTGATAGAACGTAGATTAATAAAAGCAGGTTAATTTAAGTTATTAAGATCTCGTGGGACGAGCCTAACCTAAGCCAAGCTTTCATAATTAATAAGAAATCTCTGTGTCATTATTTGTGAGCTGGTGGCCCAAAGAAAAACCCGATGACATTGGACATTGATTGACACAACCTGCCCTTCCTGGCCCTGACCCAAACCCAGCTTCCTTGGGTCCCCAAATAACAACACTCCAATGTCAGCAGGAAGCAGCCAGAGACACCCACTTCTTCAGTACCTAGTGACCTAATAACAAAACAAAAAGGTGGGAATGAAGGGACTCTAGCCAGCCTGGGCTTGGCAAACATGGCTCTGGCAGGCCTTGCCCCCTTTTGTGTTCCTTCTGCCTTGCTAAAAACCATTAGATTATAAACTGCCATTTTCCTATGTGCCACAACTGTCTCCTCTCTATTCAGAGGCCATTCTTTGTCTCTCCAGGAGAAATACCCTTGCCCCCTTTCTCTTGTTCCCTTCCCCTTCTCTCTTGTCCTCTGTCTCCTGTCTTTGGCTCTTATTCCCTGTTCTCTGTCCCTTTGGGACAATATAAAGGTACAAGGGGAAACCCTGTGTTAGGATGGGGTGTTTAATTTTAATTGAGCATGTTAATTAGGTGAGGCAATGGGGGCTTTTGATTGCTAGACTTCAATACTTTGATAGCTAGACCTTGGTAGTGAGCCTGAGGAGGAGGAATTGGACAAATAAGGGAATAGACGTTGGTGGCTAGCTTCAGGAATGTAATGTAATGGTTTTTAGCAAGGCAGAAGGAGCATGAGAGAAGGGCAAGGCATTGACTTTTTTGGCCAGCTGTTGTATGATATCTCATTTGTATCCTGACAAATAAAGCTTGCCTGGAGATGAGAGAGCAGAGCTAACCACTAACCATAGAGGACAGGCAGTGGTAGCACACACCTTTAATTCAGCACTTGAGCTGAGGAAGCAGGAAGTTCAGGTGTTCAAGGCCACTGTGGGCTACAGTAGAGACTGAGCCAGTCTAAAAGAGAAACAGAGCTGGGTGGTGGTGGCTCACACCTTTAATCCCAGCACTTGGGAGGACCATGCCTTTGATCCTAGCACATGGAAGGCTAACACCTTTAATCCCAGCACTAGGGAGGTAGAGACAGGATCTCAGCCCCATTCATTCTGAGGATTCATAGAGACAGAATCTCACCCATTCAGTCTGTGATTTCATAGAGGTAAGAAGCTTCTGGTAGCTGGCTGCTCTGCTTCTCTCTTTCACCTTTCACTTTCGATATCTGACTCTAGGTTTTTATTAAATAAGACTAATTAGGTTCACACTTCAGCCAGTTGTGTTTGGTTCTAGCCTAGGTCTCTGGGCTATCTATCCATCTTCTGTGTCCTGGTGCTCCAGGTAGTGTCAGGGGTGGGCTCGATCTTGTGGCATGGGTCTCAGGCTGGACCAGCCATTGGTTGGCCATTCCCACAATTTCTACACCACCCTTACCTCAGCACTGTGAAGGTCTAGACTTACTTTACAGCCTCCATCTTAGGGAAAGGGCCACCTAGACTTGACTTTACAGGCTTCATCTTAGGGAAAGGCCACCATCTCAGACCACCTGCTGTACTCAGTTCCAGGAAGGACCTTAGGAATGTGCCATGACAACTCGAAAGGATACAGAGCAGTCTCCTCCTGCAGACATCCTTTCTTCAGTTTATGGCCCTTGAAGATATCTAGATAATCCTGCTGAGCAGTCCAGACGATCCTGTTCAGTGGGTTGTGGTTCCCCATTGGTTTTGCGCCCAAAGCCTAGACCCATAGTTTCAAAAAGTCACCTTGCCCCATATCCCTTCTACTCAACCCCAAGTTGCCAATTCCCAGCTTGTGGTTTTTCCCTATAAAAACTCTCTACACCTGGGCTCATGGCCGCTGCTGCATTTCCTTCCGTCTGCCGTGCTGTGGCCCAGGTTGAACTTGAATAAAAGGACCCTTATGTGTTTACATCAGAAACCGGCTCCTCGGTGGTCTCTGGGGGTTTCGAGAAACGGGTACAACAGCACATCTTGTAGGCAGGGCAAATTTCAGGTTGAAGGTTTTATGGCTGGGTTGGTATCCCAATCCCTTACTGGAAGTCTTGTCTGGTTATAGGAGATGGCCAGTTCAGGCTCTGTATCCTCTATTCCTAGTAGTCTTATTCCTTGTACATTCCTGGAAGTTTCCATTGCACTAGGTTTCTAGCTCAGTCATCTCTTCCAGTACTCTCCCCCTCCACCCCACCTCTTGATCCTCCTGTATTGAGATCCCACAGAGCCACTGCATCTGACTTGAATTCCTGAGTGCTAGCACCTAGGCTTTGAACTACCTTTTGTTTAAAGTAAGTGATTCTTATTCGAGTTGTTCTTTTGAAGGAACTCCAGAGCCTCTGCATAACTTAATCTTGAGAGAACCTGGCAAACCAGGAGGTCTCATGACAGAACCGCTTAGGCAAATGGTTCCTTCAAACAACTCTGGATAAGAGGTTTTGGTATTCAGAGACTGACTTGTTAGAGGTGTAATTTGTGCAACAATAAATGAGGCTTCGACAAAGCCTCAGAGCAGTCAGGTCATCTGATGCTAGCTCCCTGTTGCTGTTGTTAAGCCTGAATTACTTTGGAGTGACCCTCTTTCTTTGACTGACCTGTAACACAGAGCACCGACACCTCCTGTTTCTATCCCACCCTTGACATCTATTCTATTTCCTTTTCTCAGGGAGAGCCAAGCATCCCCTGAGCCCTCCTTGTTACCTGGCCTGTCTGGGTCTGTGGATTGTAGCACAGTCATCCTTTACTTTACAGCTAATATCTACTTATAACTGAGTACATACCATGTTTGTCTTTCTGAGTTTTGCCTGCAAATTTCATGTCATTGTTTTTTAATAGCTGAGTAATACTTCATTGTGTAGATGTACCACATTTCTTTATCCATTCTTTAGTTGAGGGACATCTAGGTTGTTTCCAGTTTCTGGCTATCCATCAGGGAAATGCCAATCAAAGACTCAGATTCCATCTTACACCTCTTAAGATTGGCTAAGATCAAAACCACAAATGGCATCTCATGCTGATGAGGATATGGAGCAAGGGCCCTCTAGGCCTCACAAACCATAAAGGCTATTGCTACTGCTGTTGTATATGAAAACTAGACGGTAAGACCCTATTCCTGGAGACGCTGCATGTGCATGCTATGACTGCAAGACAGGGAGAAACTAAGCTGGGACTGACCTGGAGACAGCTTTCACAGTGCCAGAGGGGGCCATGTAGGTTGCTGGTGAACTGTCATCAACATTCCTATGGACTATGTGTGCTAAAATACCAACATGCCAGGTACAATGTATTTGCTTGTGCAGAAGTGGCTTGGCGGTCATGGGGAAGACCAACAGTCTTCTGGTTAAGACTTCTGGCCTGCTCCACGAGATGGAGTTCATGGAGCACTGTAAGCCAGAAAGCAAACTTGTGGCTGGAAAGTCACAGGTGGTATTCATACTCGGTCTTTCATGGGCTCTCCATCTGGGGTGAGTAGACTTGTGTGTTGCATCTTCCCAGGAAAAGTTTCATCATACAACAAAGCTTTACATTAATTTTTGTGCTATGGAAAGCCTGAAGATTTAAGAACTTTATTCTTTCAATATATAAAAATAAATAAAACAGTCCAATTTTTGGGAGTATCACAAATATAAGAAGAAGGTACTGCTATCATTATTCTAAATAACTGGAATAAATTAGTTTCTTGTTCCTCCATCTTCTAATTATAATGGCAGAGTGAAAATTAGGCTGATATTAAGTTGGACTGCAACATCACTGTCACATGAAGTAGACACATGAAGAAAGCCATTCCAGAGGATGCTGTGGGTGGGACATCTACTGCATTTTGCACTCGGGCCCATCTCTTCCTGAGGAGGGCTGACAAAGGTCTGCCCTAGGATCCACATTCTCTACTTCAGCAGCTGGCTCCTCTGACAAAGAAAATAAAGACAAATTAACCCTATTCAAATACACACAGAGGCAAGCACAGCAGGAAGCAGAAAGGACATTGAAGCAGGCCGTTAAGGAAAGAAGGGTGATTGGCACATGTGTTTGGTGGAGAAGCTTGTATATAAGGAACTCTTATTTTACTTAATAGTCCATGAAGAACACTAGCGATGTTGGCAGTTTGAACACGCTAATGGGAAAAGGGGAAGTTTTACTATAATCTGTATGCATACAAAAAACAAAAAAACAAAACCCCAGCAGTACATAGGATTATGCTATCCAGGATTTCCGTGTCCCCTGGAGGTCCTGGGATGAATCTCTCACAGATAAAGGCGAACTACAAGAATATGCATTTCACAGAACACTAGCCATCTCTGACTCCGAGCTGGGTACAGACTGAGTGGGTGAAGTCAGATGCCATGCTTCTGTAATTGTGACAATGACAGCAAGTGGCAAGGGAACAGAGCGAACCCAAGTCTGGAAAACACCATGTAACTGTGTAACCAAGACAACAGAACCTGAGTTCTGACTCAGGCTCTGCAGATGAAGTGGTGCACCGGCCTGCTGAGCCCGAGTTCCATCTGCTATCCCCAGTGACACCCAGCAACCTGTGCATTTACCTACCTGGGCACAGTCCTAAACTGGAGTTATCAAAATAGCGAATCGGATGGGGTGCTGGTAAAGACTTTGACCGGTTATCAAAAAACCAGGATTTCGGGGACTCTTTTGGCACAGGATCCTGCAACTTCCGTTCCCTGCACCGAGAAGGTGTGTGCTGTCTCCTTTTAGAATCTGCCCCAGTCACTTTAGGAGACTTTGGAGAATTCTCACGAGCTGCTTCTCTGTAAGTGTCCTTTTTAAGGCTTCCTTCCTTCCAGGTTTTAAACTCCTTGGAGAGCTGAGGGTTTTCACTTGAATGGAAGCAGAAAGAGCAGACGACTCAATTCTCAAATGTGGGTATGGAGAAAACTTAAAAGCAACCCTACCCTACTAAAATCTCTAACACGAAACTTACCATTTTATTACATTTGCATTTTAATTTCACCCCAATGCTTTCTGTCTAGACTACTTCCATGGTTCAGAAGTGAAAAGAAGGTATATAAATTGAAGAATTAAAGTACAATTTTGTTTGTTTGTTTTTGTTTTTTTGAGACAGGGTTTCTCTGTGTTTCCCTGGTGTAGACCAGGCTGGCCTAGAACTCACAGAGATCTGTCTGTTTCTGCCTTCTGAGTGCTGGAATTAAAGGCATGTGCTACCAATGTCCAACACAAAGTAAATTTTGATAATGGAGTTTGAAAAAATTAAAAAAAAAAATTCAAAGTTTAACTTCAGGTTTTTGAATGAGTCTATAGTCTATAACATTGAGTCGTTTATGTGCTACTGTAGTTAGGTTTATAGAATGCTTATTGAACCTTTACAGAAGTATATTTTCACCTATTCTAATTTCTCTTCACTTTTTTGGTTGCGACTTCTTCACCTTCCTGAATCTATCTGTATATGATCAGATTCTTCCTTCAAAATGTAATTTAAGTTAACCATACCCTGCTTATCGTTTTTGCTGGGACAGGGTCTCAGTAAGTTCTAATGGCCTTGACCTCATGAGTTTCCTGTCTTTGCCTCCTGAGTTCTGGAATTGCAGCCATACAATGTTTGGCCCTTTGTTTTTGCTTAACGTTACTCAGTGTAAAAGATGTAGTTGTTAACTTCTTTGGCTGGGGATATTTTATTCAGTGACTCATTTCTGCAGTACTGGGGAATGGAAGCTAGGGCTTGTGCATGCGAGGCAAGCATTCTGGCACTGAGTTAGACTACTAGCCCTTTCTACTTCCTTAATGTGCAAGTTTCTTCTACTGTACCATTAGTAGTGTTTGGCACAAAAATTCTACTCTTCTATGGTAGGAGGAGCTGCAGTGTTTTAAGTTTGTCTGTAAATAGGGCCTGTAAATAATGAACTCGAAGTCCTCTGTGGGATACAGCTTCATTGACTGTGGGAGCTGTCTTCTCAATGGTCTTCATTTCCTGGTTCTTGACCTACTTAAAAATAGTTCAGAATAGCTGGGAAGACAGTTTAGCAGGTCAAGTACTTAAGCTTAATTCCTAGAATCCAAGTTAAAAGAAAAGCTGGGTGCATAGTACATGTCTGTATCCAGTGCTGGGGAAGTGGAGGCAGGAAGCTCTCTGGGGTTTGCTGGTCAGCCAGGTTAGCTGAATCAGTGAGAGACCTGGTCTCAAAACACGCCAGAGAAGCACCCAAGGAAGACACTCACACTGACCTCTGGCCTCCACATGTACAAGTCTGCACAGTTAATGAATAGCAAATGTGAAATGGAGCCAGGATATTCCCATTTGATTCTCTTTCTTTCTTGACAGGGTTTCTCTTAGTAGCCCTGGCTGTCTTGGAACTTGCTCTGCAGACCAGGCTGACCTCAGATTCAGAGATCTGCCTGCCCCTGCCTCCTGAGTGCTGGGATTAAAGACATGGGCCATCACTGCCTGGTTATTCCCATTTCGTTTAACATAAACATTTATTACACAATCTCTAAAAATTGCTTTCCCTCAAATTAGTGAAAGGTTGACAATTGCAGAAAATATATGCAAATAGTTCCAACACATATAGCCATAAACAGGATATGTCATGCAAATAAAATTTGTCTTTTTTGTTTGTTTGGCTTCTTTTTTGTTTGTTTTTGTGTTTTTTGAGACAGGCTCTCTATATTATGCAGCCTTGGCTGACCAAAAAGTTATTATGTAGACCAGGCTGGCTTTGAACTCCAGAGTGCTGGGATTAAAGGTATGTACCATCACACCCAAGCTTAGAACTTACCTTAATAGTTGATTCTTTTGCTTTATTAGCTGTTCATTTTGCTGCTTTAACTTAGAAATTTCATTTTCCATCCTTATATATTCACTTTTCAAAATAAGAGCTTTGGTGCTTTGTACAATACCACTGCCACCTCCACAGGTTAAAGGTTTACGCAAAGGCTGAGAGTCATGTTCTGATATCACTGAAAGAGGCAAACATACACACAGGTTGATATTCTTCTGTTTCTGTGCTGCCCAGGCTGGCTTTGGATTGGAACTGATCTTCCTTCGTCAATCTCCTGAGTGTTGGAACTATAAACAATGTGCCACCATGTCCAGCCAGGCAGATAAGCTCTGATGCTCAAAAAAGAAATATTAAAAACTGCAACAGGCCACTATGGAAACCATTTCTTAGAAGTCGTCTCTGCTTTTCTGTTTCTCCTCAGTCTACTTGACCATCATTCTTTATTCCCCTACAATCTGCCTCCAATACGCACATTACTGCACCTTCCATCCCATTATAGCAACAGCAGCCTTTTATAATCAGAGCTATCCTGAGTCGATCGATCCATGCTCTAATCACCTGTGGGGCTTGTCACCTGCTACCTTGCTGCAGGTCGTGCAGAGACTGCCCCAAAGTCACTCAGTACATTGCAAGTGCTCAACATACACTCAACTAAACACACCTCCAGATGAGAGTAAAACTGTCAGTATTGTGGACAAAACTGTACAAATACGGAGGTGTTACTTATCTAACAACCCACATGGTCATCACAAGTTTATTAAAGAGACAGAGAGGATATGTGAGGAGATTAGTGATGGATATTTTTATCATTCAGGTACAATACAGGCAGACATCTCTGAAAATCAGAACTATTCCAGTGTCCTAGTGGATTAGAGATGAGCAACTCATTAGATGCAGAAAAGGCCCTTGACAAAATCCAACCTTCCTTCATGATAAAAGTTCTGGCGAGACTAGGATAGGAGGGACATATCTCAAAATAATAAAGAGTGTCTACAGCATCCCCACAGTCATAGTCTTGATTGTTACTAAAATCAGGTACAAGACAAGGACGCCCATTCTCTCCCCTCCTGTTCAATATAGTGTTCCAGGTCTTTTTGAGAGGAATAGACAACTGAAAGAGATTAAGGGGATATAAATAGGAAAGGGAAAAGTCCAAGTATCCTTATTTGCAGATATGATTTTATATATAAGAGACTCTAAAGATTCCACTAGGAAACTTTTACAGCTAACAAATACTTTCAGCAAAGTAGCAGGATACAAAAATCAACATAGAAAAATCAGTAAACTTCCTAAAAAAATCTTGGAATAACTCTAATCAAACAAGAAAAGACTTGTATAATAAAAACTTGAAGATATTAAAGAAAGAAATTGAAGATGACATCAGAAAATGGAAACATCTCTCATGCTCATGGATCAGTAAGATTAATATTGTGAAAAAAGTCCATCCTACCAAAAGTGATCTATAGATCAGTGCAATCTCCATGAAAATTCCAACACAATTCTTCATAGAAATGGAAAAAAATAATTTAAATGTCATATGGAAACATAAAAAAACTGAGATAGCTAAACAATCCTGAATAATGAAGGAACTGGTAGAGTTATCACTATCCCAGATTTCAAATGATAACACAGAGCTATCTATATAGTAATAAAAACAGCATGGTATTGGTATAAAATCAGACATGATGAGCAATGGAATAGAATTGAAGACCCAAATTTAAGTCCACAAGCCTATGGACACCTGGGTTTTGACAAAGCCAAAACTACACACTGGAGAAGACAGTATCTTCAACAAACAGTGCTGGTCAAACTGGAGGGCCGCAGGGAGAGAGGGGAACTAGTTCTGTATCTGTCACCTTGCACAATACTCAACTCAAATGGATTGAGAACCTCAACACAAGGCCAGATACCCTGAATGTGACAGGAGAGAAAGCAGGGACGAGGCCTGCACCGGAAAAGACTTTCTGAACAGGACCCTGAGAGCAGACTCATTAAGACCAGCAGTTAATAAATGAGACCTTATGAAGCTAAAACTCTTGTGCACAGCAAAGGACACCATCATACTAGTAGAATGGCAGCTTGCAACTGGAAAAAAAAAATCTTTACCAATTGTCCATCCGACAGAAAGTTAGTATTTAGAATATAAAAAGAACTAAAAAACCCTGAACATCAAGAAAATAACCCAATTTAAAAATGGGGTATAGAACTAAACAGAGTTATCAAAGATGAAACACAAAAGAACAAGAAACAGAGCAGTGGTTCTCAGCCTTCCTAATGCTGTGACCCTTTATTTCAGTTCCCCATGTTGTGATGATGCCAACCATAAAATTATTTCATTGCCACTTCATAACTGTAATTGTGCTACTGTTAATGAACTGCAATTTAAGTATTTGATATGCAAGATATCTAAAATGTGACCCCTGTGGGGGTCAGGACCCACAGGTGGAAAACCGCTGACTTAAATATTCAAATTCTTAGCTATCAGGGAAATACAAATTAAAACTACTTTGAGATTCCATCTTATACCAGTCAGAATGGCCAAGATTAGTAAAACAAGTGACAGCACATGCTGGTGAGGATGTGCAGGAAAGGGGAACACTTATTCATTGCTGGTGGGAATGCAAACTGGTACAGCCACTATGGGACCCAGTGTGGAGATTCCTCAAAAGATTAAAATAGATCTACCACAAGACTCTGCTTTACGATGCTTGGACATATACCCAAAGCATGCTACATCTTACTACAGAGGTAGTTGCTCATCCATGTTCATTGCTGCTCTGTTCACAACAGAAACTGAAAAAAACTTAGATATCATCAACTGATGAATGGATAATGGAAACGTGGTACATTTACACAATGGAGTGTTATTATTATTCAGGTGTTAAGAACAATGAAATCATGAAATCTGCACGTAAGTAGATGGAGCTGGAAACAGTCATCTGAGTGAGGTGATCCTGAAAGACAGATACTGTGTTTTCTCTGACATGTGGATGTAGCGTTTAGGCTTTAGATGTGTGCTTCATTCAGCACATGCAGAGTTAAGACAGGTAGTAGGAAGCAGAGGGAAAGGGGAATCTTCAAAGAAGGGGAAATAGAATACAGTGCTATAAAGGAACACTGGGAAATCAGAATAGGAGGATTAAATAGTGAGGAACTGGAAGGCAGGGTAGAGAAGGGAATATGGGAACTAACACTAAATGGTTTTCTGAAGAACCTTCCTAAATACACACATATATCAAAGCAACTGAAATGGGAGTTACCAAATAATGGGGGAGACAATGCCCTAACAAGATATCATATGCTATCAAATAATATTTCCTGTGCAGGTATCGGTTACTCTCTGCTTGGCCTAGCATGGGCTTTAGAAATCTCAAAGCTCACCCCCAGTGACACACTTCCTCTAACAAAGCCAAACCTTACTCCTTCTAATAGAGAATTTCCACTCCCTGGTGACTAAGTGTTCAAATACATGAGCCTATGGGGACCATTATCATTCAAACCAACATAGTACAATAGTGGTACAAATGTTATGGGACTAACCAACCAATTCTTGACTGGATTTAAGGCCTGTTCCATGAGATGGAACCCATATTACTTAATATTATCAATGACATCAAGAATCTGAGACTAGATAGGTCATGGGACCAGAGGAAACTTAATACCATTATTCTGCTAAATGACTGTAGCAATAAAGTGAATCCTAATAACATACTACTATACCCTTAGAATCAGTGCACTGCTAAACCCACATCAGAGACGCTGCTTCTTGCAGTAGATGGTTAAATTAAGAGACCTACAGTTGGACAGTGTCAGACAATGTGAGACTTGTGAGCAGTCAGCCCCAGAGGGACGTCTGTATCATAGCCCACTCCTCAAGCTCAGGGATCTATTGTAGAAAGACTGTAAGAGCCAGAGGTATGGAAAACTCCAAGGAAACTGTTGTAGAGACACAACAGGGCTGACGCATGCATGATACACATGTATCGATACACATAAGACCTGCACAAGTTTAAGCCAGATAAAACCCCAGCACGGAGAAGAGAGTGGGCACAAGGTCCCACTCCTAACCAAGAGGCCATTTGCAGTTGATAGCTGCTGGGAGAGGGAAAAACCAGTTTTCTTCAACGGAGTGACACTGGGTACACCAACCAACCACACTTGTTGGCAGGCCCCATGCTCAGGAACAGCTGACCAACACAAAACAGGTGTTTGCTTTGTGTTTTTTAAAAGAAAGAAAAAACAAAGTTGGGTGTGTGTTGGGGGAGGATCTAGGAGTTATGGGAGGGTAAAGGATATGACCAAAAAAAAAAAAAAAAAAGAGAGAGAGAGAGAGAGAGAGAGAGAGAGAGAGAGAACACATATCAAAATACCTTAAGGCCCAGGTGGTGGCGGCGTATGCCTTTAATCCCAGCACTTGGGAGGCAGAAGCAGATGGATCTCTTTGAGTTCGAGGCCTCTGGGCTACAGAGGCTCAGTTCCAGGAAGGGTGCAAAGCTACACAGAGAAACCCTGTCTCCAAAAACCAAAAAAAAAAAAAAACAAAAAACAAAACAAAACAAAACAAAAAACCAAAAACCTCCCCCCAAAAAACCAACCAAACAAAACCAAAAAAGCCCCAAATACCTTAAGGCTATGCACATAATGTACATGTGAAGTCAAATCAATTTTATGTTTAAATTTGGGTCAAATCCCTTAAAATATCTCATTTTGACAATGCAAATATTTCAAAATCTTAAGAAGTTCAAAATCCTAGATACTTCTGTTTCCAGGAATTGTAGATAAGGGACGTTCACCTTGTATATACTTATTATCTTGGCCCTTCTGTAACAAAGAAGCCTCACTTCTATTTTATCCTTTGAAGCTTTCCAGTCAGGAACCAAGATCACTGCAATAGACACTTAGGAAGTTCAGGCCACATTAGATACCAGACAACATATTTAACATATTATTTTCATTTTCTATTACATTTAAAAAACTACATCACTTCCCTTCTTGCCTTTCTTCCCTTCAACCCCTGCCACACCCTTACTACTTCCTCTCAAATCGATGGTCTCTTTCTTTGATACTGCTACACATATAAACATAAACATTCAACCTACTGAGTCTGTTTAGTGTGGCTTGCACACACGACTCCAGAGCTGACTACTTTGTATTTGGTGACAAATTATCATTCCTCAGAGAGGTTAATTCTCTCCTTTCCATTTTCTTTTGAGAATAAGCATAACACATATATGCTGTATTTTGTTGGGCATTTAGATTTCGCAAAGTGCTTTCCTACACCTGCTGGTTTGATGCTCGTGTGTATGAAGGTCAGGTTAGTTCACACGGTCACCGAGGGCACTCAGTCCAAAGACTTTCCTCCAATTTTTAGCTAATGCTTGTTCTAGTACATGAAGTTGCTCTAATACCCAGTCAGCATCCTTCCTCTAACAAAGCACATGACAGAAAAAAGAAAGAAAAGAAAAAAGCTACTGCAAGGAGTATACAGAAAGAAATTTGACCCTTCAATCCCCAAACTATGTTTGTGGCAAATTTCAGTTTTCATGTAATTATCAATGCAGTATCAATTTATGAGCAGATCAGCTAATACTTATTCACTGTTATTATGTAGCCATTGGAATTTCTTAGTTGTATGCATATAGCTAAAACCTCCTTGGATGTGTTTGGTTTGTATTGGGAAGTAAGATTTCCCTTGATAGTTGAGCCATTCTTACAGAAGTCAATACTTGAGTGATGTGTGAAGATCTTGGGAGGCCTGCTCATTTCTAGGGAAACGGAGGAGGAGTGGATCTGGGGGAGAGGGGTGGTGGGAAACTTGGAAAAGTGGAGGGAGGGGAAACTGCAGTCACGATGTATTGTAGGAGAGAAAAAAAAAATCTGTCTTCTTCAACTTACTTGAGGTATCCTGGGCTTGTTGATTTCTTCTAAGATTTTCTCTCAGCTGCCTTATCACTTCTTTTTGATGTTCAACAGTGGCTTTTATAGAGCGAACTCTAACAGGAGTAAGATAATGAAAATATGTAAATGTCCAGGTGATCTGAAGTGGAAGGGTAAACAGAACTGTTGCCAGGGGTTTTCTAAGTTGATGTGCCACACTGACATGACACCCTATGCTATAGCACATCAGTCCCTGGACTATAGCTCAGGTCTCATGGCTACAACCCAAATGCAACCATTCTGTTTAGCTGTCCGAACAGTCCAGCTTTATTATTGAGAAACCAAGTCATTTAAAACTTCTAGAAATGTAATAGGCATTAGTTATCTACTGAACAAAATTATTTTTGGAGACCCTATGAACTATTACCATGGGTGATATAAACAGAAAATCACCAGAGAATGAAAAGGATCAGGAAACCAAACCAAACCAAACCACTGATTTCCACACTATCAGGAGAGCAAATCCTCACTGTAGCTCTGACTTGGGGCAAAGGAGTCAAAAGTCAATTTCTGTACTGCTCCCCAGGAGAAAGGGATACTTTATGAATTGTCGGTCAGCAATTCAAGAATTAATCAGAAATGATAAATTATAATCTTGTCTTAAAAATTATACTGTTCTTGGGCTGGAGAGATGGCCCAGCAGTTAAGAGCACTGGCTGCTCTTTGAGAGTTTAATTCCCAGCAACCACATGGTGGCTCACAACCGTCTGTAATGAGATCTGGCGCCCTCTTCTGGCCTGCAGGGACACATGCAGGCAGAACACTGTATACATAATAAATAAATCTTAAAAAAAATATGCTGTTCTTAAAAACAATGAAAACAGTGCTGGGTGCTGTGGCATAGGCCTTCAGTCCCACTAAAGAGTTGATCTCTAAGTTTGAGGCCAGCCTGGTCTACAAAGTAAGTTCTAGGACAGTGAGGGATACAGAGAAAGCCTGTCTCAAAACACCAAAAACTATGACAATACACGCTGACTGTATTTTATAGGTATGCTATTATGGTAAAAAGAGGATATGCTGTGGGGTCCCAAGTACCTGAAGAAAACAATCTTTACACAAAAACACATTAGGAGAAAAAAGAGAATCGATAGAACCAAGCTGAAACCTCAGTCAGTCAAACACCCGTGTATACACACAAAGCAAAGGCTCTCAATATCCACTCTGAAGGATGACAAGTCACCTTTAGGTTTTGATTCAGATATCATTGAGGCAGACCCATTCAAAGACAGCCTGCTAACTGATGAGAATCATGCTTACTTTTTTCAGCACTGGGGATCAAAAGCAGGGCTTTGGGCATGTTAGGCTAGCACCTTACTGCTAGCTATACCACAGCCAGAACTGTGCTCAATTTTTTAATAATTTCTACACTTTAATGAACTTGAAACTTATGGGTGCTTACATATTTTTTTAAATGTAAAGAAATATTTTTACAAATTATTTTCTAAAAAGTAAACAAATACAAAGATATCTGTGAAGTTTATAAAGCAATGCTATGTGACTAAAGCCATGTTCAACAAAGCCAAAGACAGACTTACTCTACTTCAAATTCCTTGGCATTTTCCTTCTTTTCTAGGTCAATCTTCACCAGCTGCATTTTGAGATCCTCAATTTCTTCTTTATAGGGCAGAGCTCCTAAGGCAACTTTGTCCTGTCATAGAAAAAAAAGTAAAGAAAAACAACGATTAGTTTTGGATTTGCTAGCTGTGAAGTGGTTGCCTTTGATGTAGCAGAAATGTCTGAAAACTGCCTACAACTCCTTACACAAGAAGATAGTAAAGGCATATCCCAATATTTGATATGCAGTATATCTGAAACTATATGCAAGCAAATACTGTTTCTTTAAGAAAATACTCTTTCCCAATGGAAAATGTGATATAATTTACCAGATGAACAGAATAGTGGAAATGATGAAATGTGGGCAGGCGCCATGGCTCAGTGGTTAAGAGCAATTGGCTGCTCCTGCAGACGACCTCGGACAGCTCACAACTCTGACTCCAGCACCAGACAAGCACGTGGTGACAGACACCCATGCAGGAAAAACAGTCACACACATGACAGAAAAAATGAAAACCCATGTTTCTTCCCAGCACTCACTTCAGGCAGCTCACAGGCTCCTGTAACTCCTGCTCCAGGGGATCAATGCCTCTGACCATCTCAGGTACCTGCATTAATCCCCTCCCCTCCCCGCCCCAGTTAAAAATAAACATCTAAAAAAGAAAAATGAATGAATGAATATGGAAAAATCCCTACAGGTTCATTTCAGTTCTGATTTGGGACATGGTGAGTTTCTTATTTTACATCCCATTTTCAAATATAATTATTTTGTTTTGTTTTTGTTTTTCGAGATAGCATTTTTCTCTGTGTAGCCCTGGCTGTCCTGGAACTCACTCTGGAGACCAGGGTGACCTCGAACTCAGAGATCTGTCTGTCTCTGCCTCCACCACCACCACCCGGCTTATAACTCATTCTTTTTACATGTTCTTATTTTTTTACGATTTAAGCATTTTACTTTAGTTTTTGTGGTCATTATAATCTCTGAAAAAGCAATTGTATAGGATGGTTTAAAGGTCTAGTATAGTTCAGATTTTAAACAAATCCATGGCTATCTGATTTGAGCAATTTGTAATGTTACAAGAAGAAATTTACCAAGATTTTATTCAAATTCCGTTCTTTTTCAATCAATAAATGCTCTATTATATGACATGGCTGTATGCAGAGGATAAAATAAATATCCTTGGGAGTAAATTTTGAAGTAAGTATTTTGGATACTACAGATTTAAAAATATGATTGACAGAAACAAGCTTTTTTTTTTTTTTTTTTTTTTTTGGTTTTTTCGAGACAGGGTTTCTCTGTAGCTTTGGAGCCTGTCCTGGATCTCCTTCTGTAGCCCAGGCTGGCCTCAAACTCACAGAGATCCACCTGGCTCTGCCTCCCGAGTGCTGGGATTAAAGGCATATGCCACCACCGCCTGGCGACAGAAATAATCTTAAAAAGTCAAAGTATGAAAAGAGTTTATGGATCTCTCTTCAGGACAGAACAAAGCCATACCCTGGTACATCATTCTGCTGGCCTGCAGTACCCTGATGCCTGAGGCAGTCTAAACCGAGTTTGACAAAATGTGTTGCTTATTCCATTTTGAAATTCCTTCTTCCACTATACTAAAAATAATCAGTATTTCACATGCAAATATACTCCATTTCCTGCAGTCACTTCCTTTTGAAGTCTGAGAAATGAACTCGAGCCCTTACACAGGTGTTGTGGTAAGGTTATGGTAAGAGGGGGGAACAGAGCATCTAATTATTTGCTCAATCCAACAGGCTACAACACATTTTTATTTATGAAACTGGTCTGCCTTACCTGAAGTGTTTGTACCTTTGCTCGTGTGTTTTCAAGGCACTTGTTTGATTCATGAACTTGGCTCTGGAGTTCTGCTACGAAGGCCCTGGTCGCTGCCAGTTCTTTCTGCACTGCTGCCATCTGGCCTTCCTTACGCATGGCACTCTCTTTAGCTTCTCGTAAAGAGGCTTCCAGCTCCCGAATTTTCTGTTAGAGAAAGCACAGATCCATAGGGCAAATCCACAGTATGTTAAATGAGACAAAAATGATCATCTGTAGCTAGTTATTGAGTTTTCACAGACTCAATCAACAAACAATGAGGTTAAATATTGTTTAATTTATCCAAATACAAGTCCTTTTACTTAGAAAATACTTTACATGTTAAAAGAATGCAAAATTTCACATTACAACCTGTCAGCTAATTCTCTAAGTCATGCAAGTGAGAACACATCAGTTACATGACACACTAGTTAGCAAAGTTGTAAGCACATTTAGTAGTCAGTCACCTTTTAAATTAAGGGCACTTGGACTTTCTAAAGTAATTTAAAGGTGAAAACATATTAAAAAAACCTTGAAACTATAATGAAAATAAAGTTCTCCCAGATGCTAACCAAGGACTATGAAACCTTTTTGGGTATCGCCCCACCCCTAAAAATTTTCTGGGCAATAAGCATAAAATTTATGAAAATAGTGAACTATACCCAATAAACATACAGTTTTACTTGGGGGAAAAAAAACCCCAAATCTGTGATCTTCTAGTTTCTAATGGTAAATGTCAAGCTAATGGTTGATGTTTTATATTAAGTATTTATTTTGGAAAAAATGATAAATTATAATTGGCTTTTGATTTCCCACTAAGACATATTGCATACTAACACAGTAGCATATTTGCTGTTGTGACAAATTCCCAAGCAAAGGCAGCTAATAGTCTACCTGGGTTGTTCAAATGATACTGATTCTTACACATGTTAATTTGCCTAACAATTCTGCTATACTTGAGCCTCTTAGCTTTTATGATGATAATATTAGTCAATATTCGAGACAACAGCTAAAGATAAGCTAAATTGCTATGTTTCTCTAACTTGTTTTCCATGCACATTATAGTTTAGCTGAAATTCATGTTTTAAGAAACTTATAGGATACTGTAGATATACCATACATGGCAATAAACTACTCTGTATATAGTCTTTAAACTATGACTTGTTTCTTTAACTCATAGGAAAGATCTTACATGATATCAAGTTTCATAATTAGTTGAATGGTAACTACAGTACAACCATATGTAAAAATTCAACTCATCACACATATTTACAATAGTGTATTCATATTTAGTGAATATATTGGTGCTATATATTTGCTCTAAACTCCAGGAAGATTCATA
This sequence comes from Peromyscus eremicus, assembly GCF_949786415.1. Classification (NCBI taxonomy): domain Eukaryota; kingdom Metazoa; phylum Chordata; class Mammalia; order Rodentia; family Cricetidae; genus Peromyscus; species Peromyscus eremicus. The sequence continues at coordinate 106,115,116 of NC_081421.1, read as the reverse complement.
CCTCTGATGTTAGTTGTTCACCTACTGATGTGACATGAGGATTTTTACCATCCTGTGTAGAAGAATGTGCAGTAGGATAAACCTGGGCAGCAGACTGGGAGACAGTCACAGTCTGGTAGTCTTTAGATAGTTGTTCAGTCTTTTCTTTCAGTGATTTCAGGTAATGTTCCAATTCTTTGGATCTGGCAGCACTTCCTTCCTCAAACTCTGTTGACTCATTTATCATGGCCTATGAACAGTAAGAGACACTACAGCTTTAAGATAACTGATGCATTAATATTACATTAAAAAAAAAGGTAGAATTCTAGGACAGTACACATGCTGAAATTCATTATTTAGAATGTCTTAGGGCAGTGCTCAAGACATGAATGCACACTTCTCTTTCAACATGTTGGATGTTACTAATGGTGTGAAGAAGAAGGGCTTGGGAAGATCCTGCTGATCTGCAAGATCATTTATTTCATTAGGTTTACAGTACCTCAGGAGGAGAAACTGAAGAACTGTAAGGGTTAAAGTCAGCAATAGCAGAGCTCACAAAGTAAACCTAACAATTATCTATTCTCTCCACTTCCTTCCAGACCTCAGCCCACAGAGAAATACTTTGCTGATTTAAAACCCCTTGGTTATGTGTTTGGGTGTTTGCCCTGTATGTCTGCCTGTGTACCATGTATGAGTCTGGAGCCTATGGAGCCTATGGAGACCAGAAGAGGCCACCAGATCCCCTGGAACTGGAGTTACAGACAGCTGTGAGCCAGCCAGCATGTGGGTGCTGGGAACTGAACCCAGGCCATCTGGAAGACTAGCTAGTGCTCTGAACAGCTGAGCCATTTCTCCTGCCCCAATTTACTGATTTTTGCTAATTAATCTATAAATCTTATATTCCTGTGTAGACAATAACAGTCAAAAGTCACTATTCTCTTTGACACTGGAGGCTGGCTGACGCTGGGATGATGGGAATATGTCACAACACATTAAGAAGTCGACAGGATGTTCAACACCAGGTGTGAGCTCGGAATTCATGACTGGGTCAGATGTGTTACTTCGGTACAGGATCTTGGTAATAGGAGAGATTGATTATCTGTATGGATGAGAGTTCTCTGTACTGATGGGTTAAGTTTTCCATAAACTTAACAAAAAAAAAATACTGACACACATGCCATAAACAAAACAAGAACTGGAACCTATAGTTCAGATTAAAGCACGTGACAGACGGTGAAGCTACTGAGGTGAATGTACACAGAGTCCGCCTGATGCAGCCAGCCAGGATCGCTTGTGGCTTTACCTCAGCTGCCGCCCACAGCCCTAGCAGACTTACATCTCAGTTTCCCTGAGGCCACTGGGGCAAAGGCTCACTCCTCACAAGCGCTGAGAGGAGAATGGGAAGAGAACAGTGAGGAGAGGCAAAATCTCCTAAGTGGGAACTCAGTATCACATGCAAAAAGCCCGTTACCTTCCCAAGTACAAACTGGTTTAATTATCTTGAAGAAACATAATACAATAAGACAAAATTTTTATATAATCAAAACTTTCAGAGCCCCTATGTATAAATATTAGCCAGTCTAACCCTTTTAGGAATGAGTAGAAAAATGAAAGCAAAGCATAAAAGAGCCCGAATGACGAACAATTATACTCACAGTTACTTTGCTATTGTAGAGGTTATTCACTTGGCAAATGCTTTTGTTTTCTTTCTGGATGCCACTTTTAAGTTTCTCTGCATCAAAAGGAGTATTCAGCCATCTTTCCAAAAACTGAGTCATTTCTTTGCTATTACTTAGTACTTGTTGGAATTCCGTTTTTATGGCGGGAAAGTCATTTTCTGAAAAATCTTTGAGAATCTCCTGTGTGAAAAATAGGTATTGAACTATATGAACATTAGGAAAGATTTCACCCAAATAACATATAAACTATAAAAATTTCATAACAGGGAAAAATACCTACCGTACTCTACTTATTAGGACACGAAAGTAAATGAATTCTAATTTAAAACTATTCCAATTACGTGCATAAGAGAATGCTGGTAATAATTCTACATGACAGAGGTAGTCTACCTATAGGTTCTGGTGGTTATTTTTCTATGCACACGGCAGTCCTCACGTGTGTTGGGAACTGCAGCCAACTTTACATTGTTGGGAGAGCAAGAAAGTCCTTGTAGAGTTGATACAGGAAAGAATTCTGACTTCCAGTCACGGTGCAGAAAGGCCCTGGGAAACCTACAATTCTCTGAATTCTCACTTGCTGATGTTAAATATACTTCCTGTCTACGTAGGCCTGGCAGCATCTAAACAGTCCTTGGGTCAGCTATCATTCTGGGAGTTCCTAGTAATTTCAAACGCATACAAAGGTATCTATTTACAAAAGGCTTAAAATCACATTAAAGGCATTAAAAAAGTATACCCCAATATGGCGGTCCATATCCTGGCTCAGTCTGAGGTTCTCTAAGTCTTTGGATGGAATATCATAAGCCTGTTGAAAGCTCCGCATTTTAATCTGAAGTTTATTCTGCTTTTCCACCTCGTGGACGACAGCCATTTCGACATTACTGATGACCTCATGCTGTTCTCCCTTCAGCCGAGTAATGTAGGTCAACACGTACTGAAGGAGGTAAACAGACAAACGAGACACCGTATTTAGGGGACACCGTCTGAGATGGTGAGGTCTCCTGTTGATTAGTTACACTATGACAGAGATGAAGAAGGAAGCAGCTACTCTTTATCCTCAACTTTCTCTTCTCAGCCCCTTGGGAAAGTAATCTTTCCAGATTGCTGCTTCCATGTTTGACTTCCTATGGGACGTCTCATATGGAGTGTTTTAAAATGTCACACAGCACTTTCTATAAGCTCCCTTTTTCCTATTTTTATGTGTGTGACTAAACATGTGTGTCTGGTGTCCATGGATCCCCTAGCACTTGAGCTCCAGATGGCTGTGAGTCACAGTGTGGTGCTGAGAGTCCTCTGGGAGAGCAGCCAGGGGTCTTGCCACTGAGACATCTCTCCAGCCTTCTTATAATAATTTTTTGTTCTGTCAATCTCCTATTGTCAGACGTTTGAGATTAAAAAACATATTTCATTTTATATAAAATTACATGTATACATGTGGGTACATGCAGATGAGTTTAGGTGTCCATGGGGCTTAGAAGAGACCTTCAGAACCCCTGGAGCCAGAGTTTCAGGCGGTGTGAGCTGCTTTGACCTGGGTGTTAAGAGCTGAATTTGGGTTCTGTGTACAAACAGTAAATGCTCTTAACTGCTGAGCCATCTCTCCAGCCCCATATTGGATTTTCAAAATATTCTTCTAACAATCTTGTCTGACTAACAACCCCCAAATGTTACATGCTTCAAGATTTCTTTATCAAGCATAATTAGATGTTTGGCTTTAAGATAATGATAATTTTAATGCTACAATATTCCCCAACCTCATAAATTTTGGGTATCCAACTGTCACGATCTATGAGAGGATTATCAACTAAAGAAACCCTATATGTCCTGGAAAACTTCAAGATTCCTAAGGAGCTTCCTCAGGGTTCTAAAAGCAGGAAGTCACTGCTGGAGGAGGAGACCCTGGCCAGCAAGTTGCTCAGGGGAGCTCAGATGACTGAACTGCCTCCATGTTGAGCAGGAGGCCCCAGGGTGCAGCTCTGCTGAGTGATCACCCGTTGGGGTGGGCTTGCGGCCAATGCAGCTGTCTGAGTCATCTCCAAGTCACCCCCATAAACTGTAACCCCAATTAATTCATTGGTTTACTAAGTTGAAGTTGGACTTTGGTGTAATTGTTATTTTGGTCTGTTATGGATTCCCTATCTGGAATGAAGATGTGTTACATATCCCCAGGGAAAAATCTGTCACATAACAAACCTGTCAGTACCTCTACAAGCCTGCCTCACCTGATTATGAGATCTTCGGGATGTGACTCATGTGGACTCTGAGTACCCTCACATGGTGTCTAGGCATACAGGCAGAGCTCAAGTTTTGTTGAATGAATCCTATCTTCAGATGCATATTAATTTGTATATACATATTATATAGACAGTATATATGGTAACTCCCAAAGGACTTAAATACATTGAAATATACAATTGAAATTATAACTACATCAGTATAAGGCCAATACAAAAAAAGTTGGTACCTTAAGTTTCTTCAGGATTCTGTTGAATTCCATGGAACATCTCTGGTGTTCGGCAAGAAGCTTTTTAATCTCTTTGGTTTGTGAGTATGGAAGTGAGAGCTTTGCTTTTACAGTAATTGCCAGCTCTTTTTGGGTTTTAATTTCCTTCTCGAAGTCAAGAGAGAACTGATTCAAGCACTCATAATCATTACCCATTTCTGAGTACCTTTTCAGGAGCTCCTAAAGGACATTAGAATTCATTCTAATGAATACTAGAACACTGTAATACCTTCTCTTGGAAAAAAAGAAATTAAGACCTTTGTGCTTAGAAGACATAATTAGTAATTTTTAGATTATAGAAGCAATGTATAATGTTGTGAAAATTAACCAGAGGAAAATATGAAAACCAACTTTTCTTTTGGTCTTTTGAATAAATTTCGTGTGCACCACACACCAGACAGAGCTGGCTTATGCTTATAAAAGCTGTAAGAGTCTGTGGATAAATCAATGACCATGACTCAACTGCCCCTCCCCATCTTGCTCTAGTCACTCCACACATGTCTGTGATCTGCTAATACTGTCTGGACTTCTACCTCTCCGTTATCTGTTTACATGATTAAAATTCATCTTTCAAAAGGGCTCTCTCACTGGCCAGCGGCTCTTGCCTTTAATCCCAGCACTGGGAGGCAGAGGCAGGTGGATCTGTGAGTTTGAGGCTAGCCTGGTCTACAGAGTGAGTTCTAGGACAGCCTTATCTACACAGAGAAACCTTGTGTTGAGAAAACAAAAACAAAAAGAAAAAGAAAGGCTCTCTGCTTATACTCAACTTTCAGGATTCACATCTTTCCTTTTCAAATGTGGGTCGTGTTGTGTCTCTCACACTGTACAACTCTCCAGCTGCACCTACTCAGAGCAAACCCCAAGTCCTTTTGTGGTCTCACAGTCCACCCCAGCCCACTCCTCCATGAGCTCGTCTTTCCTTACTTTTCACCAGCTTTCTCTCCTGAAACTCCTTGAACACAAAGCCTTCTCCATCAGCTTTGTACCCACAGTTCCCCTAACTACAGCATTCTTCCCCCAGAGTAAACCGAGCTCTTTACTGCTTTTAGAGATTTGCTCAGGATTACTTTCCCACACGGGCCTTAAAAAACAAATCACAAACTCCCACTGTGTCATCTGTACATATATGTGTACATGTATATGCATGCATAGCTGTCTGTACTAGACCATACTGCTTACGAAAACATTTGCTATCATCTACCCACTACACAGTTTCCTTTAATTCTTAGGCGTGACAGGATGCCTTTGGAACAGTAGCTACAATGCCATGTAGCTCCTATAGGGCTCTTACTTTTATCCTGAGGCACTTTTCACGAAGGTGTTGTATACTGTGTTGTTCTCCATCATCTAGTAACCTCTTTGCATGGTTCTGATGGTCCTGGTACAAAGAAATACACATCACATGTCTAATCATACATGCTTACATCTTACATCATGTTGCAATAACAGAATTAAATATTTCATTGTAATATAAAAACAGTATTAAAATAGGCGAAAAGAGGAAGTAATAATTACTGTCAAGCTACATGTTGAATGACTTCAACTCACTGAAGGAATACGTGTGAGAAGTACATGATATCCAGAAAAGGATTTGCTCCTCATTAGGCCTTAGATTTCTAGTTTGTAACCTCTCAATGTCTACATTAGAATTATTGTCACCAACCAAATACACCAGAAAACTCAAGCCTTGTATATTCTTCCACCTTGGGGAGGAAAGTCTAAATTTTGTTCATATTCTTTCTGCGTCTGATTAAAAAGCACAGAACAGACATACCCTCCCTCCTTAAACTAAGAGGTTAGTTTAACTTGGCCACTGTAATACCTAGGAGACTATCTGCTTGATACAGATTTGTCAAACAAATTCTGTCTGTTTGTCAATTTAGACAGGCCCTACATGTACTGGACTCACAAGTGTTTAGTGTTTATGATAAGACTGCACATTAGGCTTTCTATTTTACCCTTTGAACATGAAAATAAAGTTATAGATTTTCTGCTACTTTCTAGAGGAATGAATTAAACTTTTAAAGATTATTCTGAAATAAAGTCAAGAAAACTCCCTTTTAATCTCTACTTTGTTTCCTTCTAACTTCAGTCATGAAAACCCATTTGTTTCTAGAAGTCCATTAGTATAGGAAATGGAGGCATTTAATCTTTTGCAAATGTAGTCTTTGAAGTATTTTTCCACTTAAAACAATGCTAGTTTCTTTTTATGTTGTTTCAGAAATTTAGAAGGATAATAGTATATCTAACAAATCTTTTCTTAAAGATGAAGAATTTAATTTTCTGAAAAGCATTGTGGCTTTAATGCTTCCTTTTTGTGTTATAATTATTATACGTTTCCCACCACAGTTTAGTATCTACATAAGTTTAAAAAAAAATTAGGAGGAAGAGGAAAAAACCCAAACCCACAGCAGGCAAATCCAGATACCACCCACTGTAACCACCCCTAACGCTTCAGTCCTAGAGCTGCTGGACGGCGGGGGGTCTGAACTCACGCTCATTAGCATGTGACTTAGGGTGTCTTGGGATTGTTCTCTTTCCACTGTGAGAGACTCTTTTATCCTGGTTAGCTCACTGTTCTCCTTGGCTACAATTCTTATTGCTTCAAGGTTTTTGTGAATTTTCTTAATCAAGTCCAAGTTATTTTCACCCACACTTTGCACATACGAATTCTGAGCCTCAAACTGATTTTTCAACTGCTCAATTGCCTCCATTTCTTTATAAACTTTACTGACATCTTCTTCCTCTTTAAGAAGCTGAAGCTCTTTTTCCTGAAGTTCTTGGATCTTGAGATAATTACAAAATAGAACAGAATAAAGAATCTCTTCACGGAAGGGCGATGTCTACTGTTGTGTATGTACATATACATTATCAGAGTACCTTACGAAATCGGTGTTTCAGATTTTACAGTGTTTGCAGTCTGGACTTTGCTGGTTAAAAACCCCCATCTGCAATCCTCCCAAATTCAAGATTTTGAACTTCACACTGGTGCTCAAAACCTTTCTAAAATTGAGCATTTCGCATAGCAGACCAGGAATCCTTAGCCCATATTTATGTATTTTATTATCACTTCTAAGTGACTAATTACTTTTAATAAGCTCAAAGGAAAAAAATGTATGCTCAGTTAGAAATGAGCTCTACAATATGCCTGGGGTATAAGAAGGCCAAAGGAGCCGGGCTTTAATCCCAGCACTCAGGAGGCAGAAGCAGGGGATCTGAGTTCAAGGCCAGCCTGGTCTACAGAGTGAGTTCCAGGATAGCCAGGGATATAAAGAGAGATCCTGTCTTGAAAAACAAACAAAAACAAAACAAAACAAAGATCCAAGGGACCCAGAGTACAAGTTCTGCCCTTCCTTTCCCTCGGTGCTGCTCCCCACTGAATCCCTGACTTGTTTTCCCTGTCACCATCTTTTATGGTCAGAGTCAAATAAATAATATGAGACTTAGAATTCCATCGTATAGATGAGCCCCATTCAGCCAGTGCCTTGCGGGTGGATACTTGGCTTACTTCTAAATTTTGGTTACCACAAATCACTCTACACAGAACAATGTATTTTGGCGAAATCAGTGAATATACTGGTTGGGTAAATTCCTGGAAGTGGTACTGCTGCACCAAATGTACTGTATGCACTGGGAAGTTTTCAAAGAGACACTGTTTGGCTGGGAAGATGGCTGAAAAGAGCACTTGCTTTTTTTTTTCAGTTCCAGGAGCTCCAACACCCTCTTCTAGCCATTACAGGTACCAGACATACATACACACACATCCAGGCACACACATGCACAGAGGGAGAGAGAGGGAGTGAGGGAGTGAGGGGGAGAGAGAGAGAGAGAGAGAGAGAGAGAGAGAGAGAGAGAGAGAGAGAGAGAGAGAGAGAGAGAGAGAGACTCCATCTCTGGATCCTGCACTTTCAGGTAGAGTGGTGTCTCTAGACAGGAAGACGGCAAACAACTCACCTTTCCCATGGTGTCCCTTAGGCTTTCCTTGAGCTGGTCTTTCTCCATCCTGAGCATTTCCTCAATTCTCTTTAGATTGTCTCTTTCTTTTATTACAGATTTCATTTCTTCAAGGTTTTCGTGAAGCTTCTGAGCCAGGTTTAAATTCTCCATCTCTATCTTACTCAGAGTTAAACCCTGCTCCTTGAGCTGCTTCTGTGTTTTACTGGCATCTCCTTTCAACTTAAGAAGTTGAAGTTCATTTGCCTTAAGTTCTTGAATCTGAAGACATGAAATCACATTAGGACACCGACTCTTTAAAAAAAGCTTTATTTTTCATTTTTTAGACTTAATTTTTTATTATTGCTTTATTTTATGGTTAAGGGTGTTTTGACTACATGTATGTCTATGCACCATATGTATGCCTGGTGCCCATGGAAGTCAGAAGAGGGTGTCACTCCTGGAACTGGAGGTAAAAGACAGAGTAGTGAGCTGCCAGGTAGGCTGTGGATATCAAACCTGGGTCCTCTAGAAGAGGACTACTGAGCCATCTCTCCAACTCAAGAAAGCTTATTCACTTTTCATTATGTGAGTGAGCTGCTCATGCAGGTCAGAGATACAAGAGCCTCTGGAGCTGGAGGACCAGGCTTTGAGCCACCTGACATGCATGCTGGAAACTGAACTCCAGTCCTCCGCCTCTTAACTGCTGAGCCATTTCTCCAGGCCAGGATAAAGACTATTTTAAAAGAACGCTGAAGAATAGTTTTGCTGGGAGTGGTCATTCATGCCTTAATCCCAGTACTCTTAGGTGGAGGGAAGAAAAGAACAATTTCTAAATTGACTAAGATAGTAATATTTCCATGTTATTCTCATTAATGTTTTCTAAAGGCACCCACCCACTTTCTTTAGAGGTATAACACATATAAAGCATACTAATCTTAAATGTAGAGTTTGGTGGTTTTTGTGTGTTTTTTTTTTGTTTTTGAGGCAGGATATTCTATGTAGCCCTGACTGTCAGGGAACTCTTGCTGTAGACCAGGCTGGCCTCGAACTCATAGAGATCTGCCTGCCTTTGTCTTCTGAGTGCTGGGATTAAAGGCATCCACCACCACTGCCCGGTTCAGTTATTCTTGATATATGCATGCATCTATAAAATCACACCCCAGACCAAACTAGATAGCATTTGCAGTATCCAACATCTGTGTATCCTTTCCTTGAGGTTAATATTAATCTGACCTTTAACATCCTGGATCAGTTTTGCTTCCTTTTGAACTGAAGATGACAATGGAGTCATCCATTCACTTGCTGATACTGTTTTCATTTCCCCGCTATTTTGAATAAAACTGCTAATGAACATTCTTGTAGACTGTGTAGAGGAATGATCCTTGTCCTTTTCAGTGTACACTCAAGGAAAGGAGACGCTAGGCTTTACAGTGAATACTGCCAAACTGTTTCCCAGTATGGTTGAACCTTTATAACCCCAAAGGCTTTTAGGCATGAACAAATGGGATGTCCAATCAATACCTTTTCTTGTAATTTAATATTTGCATCTTCCAATTCCATTTTCATATTTGACACTTCATCTGTCTTCTTGGACACAATCCCTCTGAGTTTGTCAATAGTTTCTTGGTGCTCTTTCAGATTCATGTGAACAATTCTTAGTTTCTCTTCCTTTTCTAGATCCTTTTAAAACAGGAACATATCTCAACATTAAATAGGATTTTTAAAAGTAAGTGATATATTTTCTTAGTTTAAAAAAATCATGTTTTTACTTCTTTTTTGTTGTGAACTGGGAGTTGAACTCAAGACCTTGTACAAGCAAGCAGATGTTCTAATATTGAGTGGGACAGTCTGCTTTAACTCCTTTAAAAAAATTACCTTAATTATTATTATTATTACTATTGTATGTGAAAGCTTCACATGAAGTCAATGGACAGCTCTGTGGTGTCTGTTTCCCCCTCCTTCCTTTACACAGGTTCCAGAGAATGAACTCAGATCATCAGGCTGGTACAGCGAATGCTTTACCCGATGAACCACACTGGGGGAGGAGGGGCTGCTTTTACTACTTAATGTTCTTTATTGTTAGAAATCCATAGACCTTTCCTTCCCATTTCATTTTCCCATACTCTTACTTCAAGAGGCTAACATATCACACATTTTACTTAACAAACTGCTTCCCTCTTAATGTGCTTGAGCTGCTTGTACAGGATCTTGGCCTATTGCTTGTATTTACCAGTTTCTTCCTAAGACACATTTAGGTTGTTTCCTATCACAAACTGATATAACCAAGCAACTTTGGGATCTATTTGTACATTTATGTATACACTCATTTGCATATACATTTCTTTAACAACTGAATCGGTGTATACCTAGGTTAAAATTCCATAAAGAAATGCTGAATTCACCAAGTTCAGGAATACCAAACCGCCTGCCATTCCTCTGTCGCCATGATGGACTCCCACCCTCCACCCCCCAGATGACTCAGAAAACTGCTAGGGCAGGGTGGGAACTTACACTTGCTTCCAGTTGTTGAAGACTCTTCCTCAGTTCGTCTCGCTGTACTCTGAGGGCTTCATCCATAATTTTTAGGTCATCATTTTCCTTAGTAATAAGTCGTATTTCTTCAAGGTTTTCATAAACTTGTTGAGTCAATTTTAACTTCTCTATTTCTATGTTCTCCAGAGCTGAATTCTGGGCTTCTAGCTGCTTCTTCAATTGCTCCATTTGATCCATACTTTCCCTGAGCTCAGCTTTCACTTGAGAAAGTTGATGTGCTTTTTCCTGGAGTTCTTGGCTCTTAATACAACCATATAATAAGTTAGAGCATTGAACATATGAACAGCCCCTCCCCCCTCAACAACAGTCTTAAAATTGAAGCAGCAAATCTTGTGCTTCAAACTTAAGACAGGTTCACAGCCTGTTTCCTGTTTCATTACACAGAAGATCTGACTTCATTTCCGACTATTCAGATGAAAAAATACCTGTGTTTCTAGCACAGCATGTGCATGTACTAAGTCCCCTTGAACACGTGATATTTCCTCTGCCTTATCAGACACACTCTCTCTGAGCTTGCTGATAGTCTCCTGGTGTTCCTGCAGATGCTCACAAGCAACTCTCAGCTCCTCCTCTTTTTCCAGACCCTTAATTATTAGGAAAAGAAAGAATTGAAGAAATACGTTTCAAACATAAGCTATACAAAAGGAAGTAAAAGTCTTCTTGTTCTCTCAGGCCTCCTGGTCCTCACTCTCTTAAGCTGCTTTGGGATGTGACCACATATTCTAGATGAACCATGGTCAACTTATCTTTCCCCAAGATAGGACACTACAAATAGTGTCAGTCTACTTTGTTAGCTAAGGCACAGCATTCCATGAACCAAATATGCTGTTTACTATACTAGTCCCCTATTAATGGATGGTGTGAATGTGCTACAAATATCTTCACAGGACTGTGCCAATGTGTAGAGTGTAAACAGTTACAACTAGACTCCCTGGACCAATTTTATACTTTGCCCACTTCAAGCCTAGTGTCAACTGGACATTAAGCTGCACGACGGCATAAAGATGGCAACTCACTCTAGTTACTGTCTCTTTAAGGCTCTCCTTCAGCTGGTCTCTCTCTAGTGTGAGACGCTCTTCCACACTCCTAAGCTCATCTCGTTCTTTTGCTACAGATCCCATTTCTTCAAGGGTTTCATGAAGTCTTTGAGTCAAGTTTACATTCTGCATTTCCACCCTCTCCAGCGTTGACTTCTGGTCCTCCAACTGCTTGCTCAAGCATTCCACTTCATATCTATTTCCTTGAGTTTCATTAATAGTCTCCATTGCAAGACATTCATGCTCTTTGTCCTGAAGTTCTTGGAGCTGAGAAAATAAGTTGGGTCACAGGTACACAGAAGTGGGCTTTGTTAGTTTTTAAGAGAAAGGAAGATGCATTCCTACATCAAGGCAGAAACTTTTCCATTTAGTGATATAGAAATACAGGATATAGATACGATAGGATAAAAGGGTAGATTATTGAATCTACTTTTAAAGAGCAACAACTTGTTTAAAATGTTTTCTGTTGCTATGATTTTAGTTTATTGATACAAATTTAAAGTTAATTTTGTTATACTGTATGTATATTTCTACTCTTGTTTAAGGTTATTATGTTTGTGCAGCTCATTAAAATTGTAACCTATAATTAAGAAATACAAATTAATAGTCATCTACAATAGTCAAACTTATAGTCATGTTACTTAGGTTTTATAGATATGCAGAGATTATTTCAGTTAGGTAGGTAGTATTCAAACACTTCAAAGACCTATAGAATATGGCATTTAAAATGTTTTAAAAACTTAAGACTTTCTGTACAGTGAGACACGTCTGCTCCTGGCAGCACTGATTTACTTCAAAGAGAAAGATGGGCATCAAAGACACTCCATATGGAGTTTATCTTCTTGACAAAAATAGCCATTTGGGCAAGAAACAGTTCTTGCCTGGACTGCTTGACAAAATGTTGTATCGACTACACATGCAGGACCCATAGGAAAGTGACCACTGAACCTTTTAGGTTCCTGCTTCACAGAGGAGATTGCCAGATACTCTACAGGACACACGGAGAAGTAATTAACTCAAGGCCTGTTGGCTAAAGATGGATGCCCCAATGTTGCAGACGAACTTTGGGTGACTGTCCAGGCAGCCAGCTGTCTCTGTCATTCTAGATTTTTGGAAGTTGCTTACAATGCATTTCCTGTTTACTTAGGTAATATTATATCCTTCTGGGGTCTCTGATGTAGTTGAAGACTAAATAGTTATAGTTATAATTTTGCTAAGTTATGATAAAAGATAAATTAGATATGAAACTTCAGACTCACAAATATAGGAGAGATAGAATATTTTCTTTAATTTTACCAAATACAAATAGACTAGATATTGTAACTGTAATTCTTGCTTGATAACTGTTCATTATATGTAATTTTACTAGTTAAAACTTTCCTTTTTAATTAAACAGAAAAGGGGAAATGCTGTGAGATAATGCTTTTGTACACTGGTTTAATAAAATGCTGATTGGCCAGTAGCCAGGCAGGAAGTATAGGCGGGGCAAACAAACTAAAGGAATTCTGGGAAGAGGAAGAGCAGAGTCAGGAGCCACCAGCCAGACACAGAGGAAGCAAGATGACAAGGCAGAACTGAGAAAAGGTACCAAGCCACGTGGCTAAACATAGATAAGAATTATGGGTTAATTTAAGTGTAAAAGCTAGTCAGTAATGAGCCTGAGCTAATGGCCATACAGTTTATAATTAATATAAGCCTCTGTGTGTTTATTTGGGTCTGAGTGGCTGCGGACCGGGAGGGAAACAGGAAAATTTCCAATTACAATTTAGTCTGATGTGTGCTGTGCTTTCTTTGATGAGAGTCGAGAAGGAAAGAATAACTAAGTACATGTGCTTTTCCACTTAACAAGGAAGGCCTTCTTCCTGTAACCCAGCATTTGACTTTCCTAAATCTCTCGGAGTACCTGCTGCTTGATCTGTCTTTCCTGAAACATTCCTTGAACTAGTAATTTCTATAGTCATTCAGTCATTCATATGAATACGAACAGTTTTCAGTTCCCTTTAATCATTACAGAAAAATTAATAAAACTTAATAGGTGACATCACAATCATCTTAGTCCTATTTTTTTTGTTTCCTCCAAATTAGCAGACAGACTTACCTTAGCACCAATTTCTTTAATGCTTTCTTTCTGTTGTTCGATTTCCACATGAAGAGCCTCTCGTGTTCTTCTCAGTTCATCTCTTTCCTTAATTAGAATTTTTACTTCCTCTTGACTTTCTTCTACTTGTTTAGTCAACTGGAGCCTGTCACTTTCCATTCTTTGTAGTGCTGAGTCCTTGGCTAGGAGAAGCGCCTTGACTTTGTCTAGTTCTTTCATTTTCTCTTGAGACTCACTAGTTTCCTTTATATTAAGTTGTTCCTGTTTCTCATCAAGTTCTTGAACCTTCAAACATCAATGAAATAAGTTATTAGCACAAAATACCAAACTCTCTCTCTCTTTCTCTCTCTCTATTCCTCCCTCCCTCCGTCCCAAGGAAAGAAAAATATAAAACAGGTTCCAAAACAACTCATTATGTAAACAGCAGTCTTCAAGTCAGCAATCTCCTTCAAGTTTCCTCCCACTGCTTTTCACCCTCAATTTACCTTTCTCTCTAGTTCATCAGTGGCTGACTCTAGCTGCTCACGAATTCTTGACAGCTCAATGTCCTTCTGGGAGAGGCTCACTCCTAGTGTGTCAATTTTTTTCTCTTGCTCTTTCAGGCAACAATGAGCAATGTTAAGTTCCTCTTCAGTTTCTAGATGCTTTAGTATTAGAGAAAATTGCAAGACATTTATGGAACTATAACCATTATAGTATAATCAACTCCTTTTTGAAAAGATTTAGCAATAAGTTAAAGCAATACAGAGCAAAGAGGAAACTATCTTAGTTGCAACAGTCCCAGGATGCTGGGACGCCTGGAGAGCCTGCTGCAGGCACAGCAGTTCACCTGTTTCCTTCGACCAGTACAGTCAATAACCCAAGGTGCAGCAGTGGCAAGCATGCACTGGCAGCAACCACAGCTCTCTAACTGGACTTAAGAGCCGCTCAACGAGAAGGACACCACACCCGGTACTGGGAACCCGGCCAACTACTCAGGGCTGGTGAAGTCATGGATCTTGGGAGGAGAACCTATAAACATCTTTTTACTAAGCCAGTATAATTCCTAGCTACATTCTAAATATTTGTCCTTTTCCCAAGTCGAGCATTTCTATTTCTTCTCTCAGTGATGCTTGATGCCGACTCTCTGCCTCTGCACTGCTCATCGGCTGTTACACCTCACTCATTACTTCAGCAGTCTCACTGCCCTTTCCTCCCATAGTGAAGAACTGCTCCTGTTTGTGGAGCGCTTCTTGCATCTTAAGGGGATTCCAAGACAACACATTTGATAACTAAAGATAATTATAGAAGGAAGGAAATTAGTCATTCTCTTATGTAATGAAGATAGGATGCAAGGGATCATTTACAGAGTAACTTTCTCCCATTCTCTAGGTAGTTAATATGATTTATTTAAGGACTCACCGTATTGTCAAGTATCCCATTAGACAAAGGCAGGAGATAAAATGGTTGAGTTTTTTTCTTTCTTTCTATGATTCTTTCTGCCAGAATCATACTTAAGGGGAAAAGACAGATACTATGCCAAATTTCACCAAACAGAAGAGATAGGCTACTTAGGGCATTAATGCCAAGCATACTTACTATCATGGGTGATTAGGAAGGGCTTCCTAGAGGACAGAAAACTGAGAGGTGAGGGATGAAAACACTAGGTACACAAAGGTGTGTAAGTACTGCAGGTGGAGAAATGATCAGAGCAGTCAAAATTCCTGAGAAGTACAGAAGAGCATCCCAGGAAGAGAGGGCTGCAGAAGGCTAGACACCGGCAGGCTCTATGGTCCCGGGCCTCACGGGCCGTGCAGTGGATTCTAGTTTTTAAAGAGTAACAGTAATATAATGAACAAATTCAAGAAAGCATCACTTTGTCTCAGAATGGGAATTGTGCTAGAGAAGTGTAAGAATGAATGTAAGGGGACGGGAGAATTGGCTCAGTGGTTAAGAGCACTTGTTGAAAAGGACCTGGGTTCAATTCCCAGCACCCACATGGAGGCTCATCACTTCCTTGGGCACCAGGCATGCATGTGGTAAACAGATGTACAAGCAGGCAAAACACATATACACATAAAATAAAAATAAATCTAAAACAAAATGAATATAGGGAGCTACAAAGAAATAATGGTGATACTGTATAAGGGTATTGGTAATGTGAATAGAAAAATGGGAGGGTTTTAATGCAGGTTGGGTGCGTGTGTGCAGACACACACACACACACCCAACAAGGTTTGGAACCTGTATTATAGAGTAAGTGAAGGGGAAGACAAAGTAAGAGCAGGATGATTTCCAGGTTTCTAACAGAAGCAATGAAGAAGACCGTAATACCGTATAAGAGAAAAGGTTTGTTGACAATTTAATACATAATCTTCCTTATTTGTCTCAGAATCCCAGAGTGCTGAGATTACATACAGTTGCCTAGCACCATGGATGGCATGGAGAAAGAAAGAAAATATTTCTTTCTGCTTTCGCTTTTCTGTGACTAAAGCAATGGTTCTTCTAAGTCAATTCTGAATACTTAAGAACAAGGTGTCTGGACAGTTTCAATCATTTCTTTACATTCAGGAGCAATTTCTTTTTTTCTTTCTTTCTTTTTTTTTTTTTTTGGTTTTTCGAGACAGGGTTTCTCTGTGTAGCTTTGCGCCTTTCCTGGAACTCACTTGGTAGCCCAGGCTGGCCTCGAACTCACAGAGATCCGCCTGGCTCTGTCTCCCGAGTGCTGGGATTAAAGGCGTGCACCACCACCGCCCGGCTCAGGAGCAATTTCTAATTACTCTGTTTCCTGTCACTCCATGATTAAGAAACATTTGCAAAAAGTTAGTAGCAAGGTTTTTAAATGTGACACAAGCAACCCTTTTCTAAGAACTTAATTTTGATAAAAGACTAGTTAAGAAGGAAGAAACTCATTTTATCCAAGCAGAGTGGTACATATGCCTGTATCCTAGAACTGGGGAAGGGGAGGCAGGAGAATGAGTTCAAGGCCAAGTCTGGTTACATGAGATTATCTCAAAACAAAACAAAGACTCACTTTAGCCAAAGCTTTCCTGGCACCTTCTCTCAGCTGGGCACATTCGACATGAAGTGCTTCTAGTGCCATTTTCAGGTCATCCCTCTCTTTAGTGAGACATCTGATCTCTTCCTGAAGTTTCTCAGTCAGCCCAAGTCTTTCTATGTTCTCTGGTGGCTCTGAATCCAGTGTTCTGGAGTGTTCTTCCAATGGCTTCAGTTCATTCACTTTTCCTGGAATCTCTCTGACTTCTTTCACATTAGGAAGCAGCTCTTGTTCTTGGAGCTCTGGGATCTTGTGATATTCATAAAGCACAAGGTTACTATCTAGAGATTACATTTTTCCAACAGAAAAGGTCAGGAAATTTTACCCAGCAATGAACGTGACCTTGAATCTTAGAGTCTCCCTTGGACCAATAAGCCACTGCGCACTCACTGTAAATCCCTTTGATTCTATGTGATGTCTACTTTCAGTCTGCCATGCTTTCTTTTCATCTCAGACCCGAAATTGAACCAATCTTTATATATTATCATCACACTATTAACTCAGTCAGTTACAGACTTAATTTCTAGACTGGTACTCAAATTATAAGCAAAAAAGGAAATCATCTTAGGTGTTTATGAACATTCCAATAAATGGATAGTCCCCATCTTTTGCTGAATTCAAATGATATCTCCCAAGTTTTCTGTTTGTGCACACTAATTCCCTATTCACTCTAATAACTAGTGGAATGTAACTTTGTATATCATATTTCTACAGTCACTACATTAGAATCGAGGAACTGTTTAAACATGTATATACACTGACAAAAAGACTTGTTTTATTACACAGTAGTTTCAATGCTTGGCAGAGAGCAGGTTGCCCAGTTATCTCAGTGCCATCTTTTCCACAGAATTTACAACTCTTTGATAGTATCTTATTCATTTGATTGCTCATTTATCTACTACATTATTCTACTACAGATCAAGAAGGATTTTGTCCCTGTTATCACTGTTTTCCTTTCGCTTCTTTGGTAAGACAGGATCTTACATATATCAGGCTATCCTTAAACTCTCTGTGGAGTCCAGGTTGGTCTTGAACTCCTGATTCTCCTGCTTCACCTCCCAAGTTCTGAGGTTATAGGTAATCACCAACATACTGACTTTCCCCATTATATCTGTAACCCAGACTATGTCTGTCACAGTAGACAGTCAACAAATTCTTACCCAGTGAATATATCATAACTGCTTACTTAATTTTCCTTCAAAGGAGGAAGGAAGACGTGGCCAAGGACATGAGGAAAAATGACATACCTTTCCTTGCAGTTCGGCATTGGCCTTTTCTGTGTCCCGAGTGCTTGCTATTTCATCTTCTTTCTCAGAAACGCTTCTTAGCCTGTCAATGATTTCTTGGTGCTCTTTCAGATGTGTGTGAGCAATGTTTAGTTCTGTTTGTAGGCCCTTAGTCAGTAGATGAAATGTAAAGAATGTTACAGCCTTTGCCCAACACTGCCTCCCTCTTGCCAGATGACTGGGTTTCTAAAGAAACATTTAACAGATAAAGAAAAGGCTACAGCATTACTTACCGTAGCATATTCTTTAAGTTGTCTTTTTTCTACTTCAAATGCTTCCTGCAATTCCTTTAGATCATTTCTTTCTTCGGTTATAGATTTCATCTTCTCACAACTATCATGAAGTTTCTGAGCCAACTCAAGTTTCTCTGTTTCCATGTGTTCCAATGCCAATCCTTGGTTCTTAAATTCATTCTTTAATCTCTCCATTTCAGTCATCGTTTCCTGCATCCTACTCACATCTTCTTGTGTACTAAGAAGTAGCTGCTGTTTTTCTTGGAGTTTCTGGTTCTTAGGAGGGACAATTTTTTTATAATTATCATGTTGCAGATATTTTGCCAAATTTTTATGTAGTACCATTAAAAGAACATTGTCTATATCAATGTAAACAGACAAGCAGAATTAAAAGTAAACTAGCCCTTAAACACAATGTTTATGGTGGGTTAAACAGTTCAGGACCATCTAGAAACTGGGAATGTGAACCTGATTGGAAATGCGACTTTTACACATATAATTGTAAATGTTGAGACTAGATTCTTTTGGATTACAGTGGTCCTTCAAATCAATGACAGAGAAGGACACAGAGAAACCTGGAAAAGCAGATTATGGAAAAAACAGCATCAGAGATTGGAGTGCTGCAGCCCAGGGCAGCTGGGAGCTATCAGATACTACTTAGAAGCAAAGAAGGCTTCTTCACTCAGCCATCCAAAGGAACACGACTGACACTTCAACTTTTAAACCTAAGGACCAAGAACGGTGACAATGCAGCATGTGGAGGCCTGTGGTGGTATTGTGTTCCCCCAAATATTGTGCACCCTAATAAACTTATCTGGGGTCAGAGAAGAGAATAGCCACAATATTAAACATAGAGGACAGGCAGTGGTAGCACACGCCTTTAATCCTAGCATTCCAGAGGCAGAAATCCATGTGTTCAAGGATACAGCCAAGTATGGTGACTCACGCCTTTAATCCCGGAAAGCGAGCCTTTAATCCCAGGGAGTGATGACAGAAAGCAGAAAGATATGTAAGGTGTGAGGACCAGAAACTAGAAGCATTTGGCTGGTTAAGCATTCAGGCTTTTGCACAGCACAGTTCAGCTGAGAGGCATCCAGTCTGAGAAAACAGGATCAGCTGAAGAACTGGCGAGGTGAGGTAGCTGTGGCTTGTTCTGCTTCTCTGATCTTCCAGCACTCACCCTAATACCTGGCCCTGGATTTGACTTTATTAATAAAACCATTTAAGATTCATGCTACAGAGGCCCACACCTTCAACCTCAGCACTGGGGAGGCAGAGGCTGGTGGATCTCGGTGAGTTCGGGGCCAGCCTGGGCTATATAGTGAGTTCAAGGACAGCTAGAGCTACTTAGTGAGACCCTGTCTCAACACAAACACAAACACACACACACACACACACACACACACACACACACACACACACACACACACAGAAAGAAAGAACAGTGACACAATGCATTTCTCATCTTGTAAGCCACTAACTTTATGGCAATTCTGGTATTACCTTGGAAACTTACAGAGGTTGATCAAGGTGAAATGAGAAAATAAAATAAAATGCCAAGACTAAAATATACCAATACAGAACCATAATTCCCTGTGATACAAATAAATAATATACACATATCATTTGTTTATTTAGAGATAGTCTCATGCTATGGCCTAGGCTGGCTTAGAACACACTATCAAGTCCAGGCTGGTGTCAAATTTACAGTGATCCCCTTTCTCAGACTCCAAACTGTAGGGATTACAGGTATGAGTGACCACGCCTAGCTTCCCATCATCTTTTACTTTTAACAGGATGGTTATGGGATGACCCAAATAAACTCAAGAGCATCAACTATGACCATGTGTTGATTTCACTTCTTAGGAGTATGAAAAGACACAGGTTTTAAAGTAAATCCAATTATATGAAAGGGCTAAAAAAAAGATAGAAAGAAAGCTCCCGAGAACAGTGGCACAAGTTACAGTGTGCCATCAAGCAGTGGCGCTGCTCTCATCCTGAACAGAAGGGACTTTGAGTGTGTTTTAGAGTCACCGAGTCCCCTGTCACAGTCTCAGGTCTCACACGTCTTACAACAGCACTTCTCTTTACCAGTAAGTCAGAAACCTGTTAGCGTCCAAGATGGTGATAGTGAACAGTCTTACATTTCAAAGAAACTCCAACACAACTCCATATGGAGAGAACCTTTGTTGACTGATATATCTCAAGTACTCAGCAGGGTGTCTAATCCATGGTAGTACTCAATAAATTTTGATGGATGACTATATTATATGATTAATTTGGACCATATAAGGCTGCCTGACTCTTACCTAAAGATGTTATAATTATACAATCTTTGCAAGGAATGTTAAGAATTCAATTCAAATTGAAACTTCAAACTGTTAACATTGATACTTCTCCCTTTTGGAGATATTCACTATTCCTTAATTTAAGAGTAGAGGAAAAAGAATTTATTGGTAAAATGTGTGTGGTCGGGACAAACAGCCAGGAGGGCAGCACGGGAAGCTCACCTTTTCCTTTAACTCTCCCTCTACTTCTGCTAATCTCTCCCACGCCCTGGAGAGCTCCTCGCTCTTCCTGGTGGCTTCGTCTTTCTCCCGTGCAGCTATCTCTTGCTGCCTTTTGAGTTCATCTCTAAGAAGTCTTAATTCCTCCTGGTTTTCAATAGTCTAGAGTTTAAAAAAAGTCCCAGATTAGCATTTATAGTATTTGTTTACCTTTATGAAATCAGGAAAACCCAGAAACTACTTTTGACTTAAAATGAAGAAATCAAAGTGATACTACATAGAAAGGGAACTGTAAAGTGAAGTCAGGCTGCTTTTAGTGGCCAAAAGACTAAAGTCACAGTTTTTTTTCTTATGCTTTATGGCTTTGGATTCAAGCACTGTTAAATGACCAGTCAACTCAAAATGGTTCCCACTCTTTGCTGGCAGGATGTAGGCTACTTTATTATGAAGGCCACACAGCAGCAGACCTCTACATGAAGGTCATCAAGATATAACAGGTCTACAGAGAACACACTGTGTGTTTGCATGCTAATTTTCATTCAGTTTGTTGATAAATCAGACAATTCTAAATACAGAAAATAGAAACAGCACGAAGTGTCAGGTTCTACTGGATCCACAGGGAATTTCCTAAATTATTAATTTCAACCTTACAGATTCTAGAGCCTTGTAACAGATTAAAAAAAACTGAGTCAGGGATTACTGACAAACATGAATGACTTAAAATAAAATTAAAAGCTACAATATTAAAGAGAGGCATTTAGGAAGCAATTTAAAAAATTATGTATAATACCAGCAAACCATAATACAACATTAAGAGAATAAATCATTAAGGATATTCAATGGCTAATTAGCTTATAAAAAATGTTCAACATCTTTTGTTAGGGAAAGGCAAAGTAAAATAGGTACATTAGCAAAAGAATGGCTAAAACTGAAAACATAAAGTGTTGGTAAGGGGAAATATGGAGCCACCAGAATTCTATTTGTTGACGGGATTGTAAAATGGTAGAGCTGATTTGAAAATCAATCTGGCAAATTATTATCAAGTTAACACATAACCCCCAGTGGTTCTATTTAGGCAGAGACATTTGTCAAAAGTCATCCAACCTTACACTTCCATGACATATCTATTGCATATAGATTCTACCCAAATAAAGTTAATAAAATCGAAGTGAACAGATAGAAATGTACAGCCAACTGCAGAGAGCTAGGTCCTACCATCTCGATATTTTCCTTTAGGTCCATCTTCAATTGTTCCTTTTCTGCAATAATACTTTCCAATGTTTGCTGGAGTCCACTATTCTCCTGCAGTAGAGAGTGTATTTTCCTCTGTTCCTCTGTGACCTCATTATCATTATCACCTGCAATCAATGTCAGGGCGTTTTCGGCAGGCAGACTCTGTTCTTCATCTGTGCCATCCACCTAAAACATGAACACATTAAAGAAGAATTTAAGTTGTTAACATCTACTCTAATATTAGGGAAGGATCTATCCCTTGTATTTTGTATCAAGTACTAGTCTCTTATCAACACACCGCGTCTCCTCTATAACCTTAGGAGCTCGGCATTATTTCTGTCTCTATTTGGTAATTAGGGAACTTACATTCATTTATGCATTATGCAGAGAGCATATAGCCAGCTTTGGATGCAAGTGGTCTGGCTCTAGTACTCGTATTCTTAGACCTATTCACTGATAAGAGATGCCTAGGAAGCTATACACATTGCAATTTTCATGTTCAATAGGTTAACCTGACGCTGTGGACATTCATTTATTCAAACTGATTAGATAATCAAGACATATGCCTTTCCTGTCTACACATCTTCCTTAAACATTTTCTAAGTTATACAATGGTAGTATTCTGGTTATTTTATTTTATTTTTTGCTCCAAAAAGAACACTGAGGACTTTGCTTCCCTGAGTGCTGATGGTTACAGTTGGAATAAGAAACAACAGACGTTGTATCAAAGTGGGAACTGTGGGCAGTACGTCAAGGGCTGGTCCTAGAGGAAGGGGGCTGAGCTACAGCATTCACCTTTCTTTGCTTCCTGACTGGGAATATGATGTGCCTAACCTCTCACTTCTGCTGCCGCAAGTTCCCTGTCGTGGTGAATTATACCTTTGACACCATGAGGCAAAAATAAACCTTCCCTGAATTGCTTTTGTTAGATTTTGTCAGAGCAACAAGCAAGCAACGTATGTAAAACATAGGTTTTGGTGAAACCATGATTCCTCAGGCAGGTAAGTCAGTGCTGGGAAAACAACACATTTTGTTATGCTCTATGACTCAGGGAGGAGTGGCCTGGCACCACCTTGAAGGAGAACCTAGTGTTAAAAAATAGGCTTCTGTAAAAAGTCTAAACTTCCAGTATTTTTACCAGACACTTCATGATCTTGTCCCTGTTCAACTCATGTGTCACCTAGTCTCAAATTCTGTCTTCCTAGCCACTAAGAGGTTTTAAAAGCACTCTTACAGCTTGCTGTTACCTCAGGGCTTTAGTATCAGCCATCCTTTGTCCTTGCATTATTTTACTGTCCTCATTTCTCAGTCTTGACTTCCCATTTCCACCCTTTGGTCGTGTACTTTCCTACTTATGTTTCTGTTGCTGTCACGGACCTCTGATCGGGGCAACTTGGGAGGAAAGGGCTTATTTCATCTCGCAGGTTATAGTCCATCATTGCAGGAAACCAAGGCATTGTCTGCTATTAAGGAAAAGCTTGTAGAAGCATCTGGAAAGTCAACCATCATTCTTTACCTTCTGCTGAACTTCATCTCTACTTCCTCCCCTGTCCTTTATATGCAAATTCTCGGACACTTCCTCAGCAGCTTTCATTTTCAGCATGTTAATTGTTTCTTGGTGGTGTTTCAAAGACTCAAGAGCATTTAGTAACTGTTCTTGAGTATCTACATTCTTTGTAAGAGAAAAAGAAAATGATTTCCATTAGTATGCGAAGCACACTAACGTTATAGTTACTACTTGATCATACATAACATGACTTCTGCAGTTCTAACAGTTGGCCCATACCATGTTCACAGTGTCCTGAATGTCGCTTCGGAGTTGGTCCCTCTCCGCTTGCAGGCTTGCTTGGAGTTGCTTCAGGTCTTCCTTTTCTTGGGTTAAGGCTCTTACTTCTTCCAAGGTTTGCTGAAGCCTCTCAGTGAGCAGTGCCCTCTCCTTCTCTGCAGACTGCAGGCTCGAGTCTCTGCTTTCTAACTCCTCTCTCAGCTCCGCCATTTGACTTAACCTTTCTTGGCCTTCGCTGGTTTTCTGCTGAAGCTCTTGAGTCTTGTGAGAAAGCTTTAAAGAAAAAGTGTGATACAGTAAAAACAGAACGTTGTATCACACACAGAGACAGACACCCGTGCACGTGGACGATACTCTGAAAACAGAAGCCCATTTCTCTTGTCCACAGTTTGTACCAACCTCGGCCTTTAAGGAATCCAAACTTAAACCGAGGTTTTCTGTTTCTTTAGAGAGAGTTCCTATTTCCTGCTTCATCCTCTCCTTCTCCTCCAAGAGCACTTCATATTTTTGCTCAAGTTCCATGTGAAGGGTTTTCAATGTTTGGCCTGCTTCATCTCTGCTTTCGAAATTCACCTGGGAAGCTGCAAGGTCATCTTTAGCGTTTCCAATTTCTTCAAGTAAACCTTGAATTCTACTGTCTCTATGAGCTACTTCAGAAAATAAGTTTTCTCTTTCTGCAGTTATTAAACAGAGCTCTTCAGATTTCTCATGCAGCTATGGAAAAGAAGTAAGATTTAGGGATGTTAGCAAAATATGTTGGATACCCTGAAGCAACTTTCTGAAAAAATTGTCAAGTTAGCAAAGATCTGACTGAGGAATGGTGGTTATTTTGATTTGCAGTGCTGAGGATGGAACGTAGAACCTAGTGCACACTGGGCAAGCATGCAGTCATTCAGCTCTGTCTACAGTAGAGGACAATGTTCTTGTCATTTAGCCTGTTGAAATCCATCTTAAATGCTTTTTTCATGTCATTGGGCTCCAGGTAAAGAATACACGGAGGAGTCAGTATAAACAGCTAACTGAGACTTATTTATTTCCTTAGCTAGCATCTGAAAGTAGTCTGTAATGTGACTGTGGCAGGCACTTCAGGTGTTCCTCAAAATTTGAAATCCCTGTCCCCCGACTAAAGTCATTTCTATTTTTATTTTTTTTTAGGTTTTTTCGAGACAGGGTTTCTCTGTGTAGCTTTGCGCCTTTTCCTGGAACTCACTTGGTAGCCCAGGCTGGCCTCGAACTCACAGAGATCCGCCTGGCTCTGCCTCCCGAGTGCTGGGATTAAAGGCGTGAGCCACCACCGCCCGGCTTAAAGTCATTTCTAAATATTTAATCTATGGATTGCTGTGTATATTGCTCTGTATAAATAAAACACTGACTGGCCAGTAGCCAGGCAGGAAGTATAGGCGGGACTAGCAGAGAGGAGAATTGAGAGAACAGGAAGGTGGAGTAGGAGGAGTCACCAGCCTGCCGTCCAGGGAGCAGCATGTAAAGGCAGCAGGTAAAGCCACGGAACATGTGGCGACATACAGATTAACAGAAATGGGTTAATTTAAGATAGAAGAACTAGGTAACAAGAAGCCTGCCACGGCCATATAGTTTGTAAGCAATATAAGTCTCTCTGTGTTTACTTGGTTGGGTCTGAGTGGCTGTGGGACTGGCGGGTGAAAGATTTGTCCTGACCGTGGGCCAGGCAGGACGGGAGAAAACTTCAGCTACAATGGATAACTATGCTTTTAAGAATTATGTATGAAGCATCATTTTAAATAATTAAATAACCCACAATATATGTATGGGTAGTTTGATCATTGTGAAAGGAAAAGGAGAGAGCTAAACAGCCCACAAAAAGAAGGGCAAAAGCAGAGGTTAGCGACCAGCTTAGGGGCACATCCATGTGGCTCAGCGACTAGCCTGACAACTATTTTGGGGGCCTGAAAAGAGCACCTGCTGGTCTTTTCATGCACTGAGTGGTAAAGAGACTTATTGTTTACAGGACAGATAAGGTTTCCAAGTTCTTTAGCAAGATGTTTGCCATAAAGTACGTACTCAATTCTTGGCCCTTTTATTTCTTTTTGAAAGATAGACAGACAGAGAAGCTGATAGGTGAGTTTGCAGATGCCTTTACTGGGAAAATTTATAGTAGCTGAAAAAACTATCAGTGTTAACCTTGCTGCGTTTTATTTTGAAATTTATTTATTTATTTATTTTACATGTTTGGGTGTTTTGCCTGTATGCATATCTGTGTACCACCTGAATGCAGTGTTCATGGGTGTTACAACAAGGCTTCAGATCCCCTTGGAAATGGAGTTAACAGGATAAGCTGTAATTTGCCATGTGGGTTCTGGGATCAAACCTGGCTCCTCTGGGAGATTAGTCAGTGCTCATAACCAGTGAGCTCTCTCTCTCCAGCCCTTGCTATTTTTTAAATACGGAATTTTAAATTTAGTCTCTGAAAATTCCACACATACATACAATGTATTTAAATCACACTCAGCCCCTACCAATTCCTCCTGGATCCCCCTCAGTCCCCCTCCCAACTTTGTGTCCTCTGGTTTTGTAACTTTCTAAGTCCAACCAGTCACCTGGGCATATGCATGACTATGTAGCCACCCGCTAGACCATGGTAAACCTACGAGGGACCAAAGTCCTGAAGAAAACTGTCTCTCCCTCCCCTAGTGGCCATCAACTGCCGACAGCTTTTCAGGCAGCTATAGCTGCTTGAGTATAAGCACACAAGTCTTGTCAAATCTGGAAGATACTGTTTTGCCCTAGCCCCCTCTAATCACTGGCTCTTACAATCCTTCCATCCCTTTGTTCTTGAAGATCCCTGAGCCCTGGAAGGACATATAAAATACATGTCACAGACATTTGTTTTTTGCATTAAAGAAATTTGTTTTTGAGTCATAGTCTAACATGGTAGCCCAGGCTGGCCTGGAACTCCTAGTAAACCCATCTCAGCCTCTTGAATGCTGGGATCATAGGCATGAACTACCATCTCCAATACCTTCTCATTTCTATTCTTTTTTCTTCAACACAGTGACATGTCTTGTACCAAGAAGTGGGCTAGAAGTATGTGAACACATTTGAAGACCAAACACAGCCAGTGCATGGATTAGGTTACTGAGCACTGTTAGAGCATGAATTCTGTCTTCCCATCACTCGCTGAGTCACATGTTTATAGTGTCTCCTGTCTTACCTCTTTCCTCAGCATTTCCACCTCAGAGGGTAAAGATTTCAACTCGGAGAGCAAGCTAACTTCTTTTTGCAAAGTTTCTTTTTCTTCAGCTTCTTTATTCAGTTCTCTTTGGAGATCAGTAATCCTTTTTTCTAGTTCCAAATTTGACAGCAAACCTAGAAGTTTTTGATAAATTAGCTTATGTTGATATGAAAGTGATCTAATTTTTAATAGATTTTAAACCACCTCTCAAGTCATGTCCAATGCATTTGAAAAATAATTTTAAGCCTTTATTATTGTGCCCATAGTAGTATTTATGAACACGGTCATTAAAGGCATTTAAACTGAATAGTAAATTCTTTTTAAAAAGTAAGAGCTTAACAGGCACTTAATTTTGGGAATGTACTTAATCCCTTTCGGTGAGTTCCCAGGGGCCAGTATGCAAATATCTGAATTTGTACGGTACCTTTGCCGTCTACTAGGGCAGTGAGTTTTGATATCTCTTGAAAAGCAAACTGCAATTCCTTATCTAGATCAACTTGCATTTTCTTTTTTGCCTCCAGCTGGCGTTGATACACCTGAATGTCATTTTCCATTTGCTTACAAGAATCTGAAAGTTCATTCTGTTGGAAAAACATTGAAATTTTGATGACACCATACTGATCACTACAACTATGACATCATAAATTCTGAAAATTACTTACAATTTTCTCCTTCAGCTTCAGATTTTCACTTCTAAGGAAGGCCGACTCTCTCTTGGCATCAAGGGCCACAGTGTCCATATCAGACAACGTTTGCATCACATGTTTCAGGTCTTCAGTGGGTTCCTAGACAGAGGACAAAAGGACTCAAGAGGTCCAGTTTTGGCAGATTTGGAAACTACGGTGGAGAACATACACACATGTATGTTATTCCTAGCTGATCAAAAAGGGTGAAGACAGGATAGAAATTCTGGCCACACTTTTCTATATAACAGCTGTCTGGAATATAATTTAAGAAACTGGTTAGTGTTTAATAAAAAACTTAAACAAGTTATGGTGGCACCCACCTTTAAATCCCAGAACTGGAGACAGGCAGGTGGATCTCTTGAGTTAAGAGGCCAACCTATCCAACATATCTAATTTCAAGTCAGCCAGAGCTACACAGTGTAACCCTATTTCAAACCAATTCCCCCACACTGGCACAGAGAAAAAAACAAAACAAAACAAAAAAACCAACTAAAACTATTGAAGCATTTATTTCAACTCTCTGTTGTCAAATGCTGATTACACTAACAGCCCATTAATAAAAAAATGTATGCTCATATTAAATATATGTAAAGTGGCTATGACCAAGCCTGGTCCACAATCGGCTTAACATAACCATTTACTAGGATGATTATGACGATGTACTAGAGATGCCAAGTCAATCACACAACAAAAGAAAACCCAATTTTACCGAAGAGTATGACAAGTCTATTTTCATCTTTTCTGACTTCTGGGCATCTATGTATTTCTGCAGGTCCTTAATCTGATCCTCTTTTTCTTTAAGAAGCTCCACTTTTGAACTTAGTTCATTCTAAAAGAATCAAAGAACAGTGAAACTGAATTTAATAAATGATTTGAACTTAAAATGACAAAAGAACTTATATTTAAAAATTTAAATTGGTCAAAATTCACTAACATTGAAATATAATTCCTTTATTTTCTGTAATCATGTTTAATTAGAGGACACGCATTTTAAGCTGTAGTTACTTATCAAAGAAATACTAAGATAAATGTTTACCTCAAGATCTTGATTATATACTTCTGCATGTTTAACTAAATTCTTTAAGTTGGAAATTTCATGAATTAGTTGCATCTGTAAGAGCATGTGAACAGGAAACAGCAAACCAATTGTTAATAAAGCAAAAAAGAAAGAGAACCAAAAAAAGCATTCTTTACTGCTTCAGAAACACCCATCTCAGAAGGGATTGAGAGACTAACTGTAGGAGAGCACCTCATAATCTAACAGTCCAAGAAAAGCGGGGTGGAGAGTGGGCTCAGCAGTTCAGCTCGAGGTTGGTTCCAGCATCCCACCAGGCATCTCAACCATCTGAGACTGCAGCACTATAGGATCTGACGCCCCTATGGGCACCTGCACTTATATATGTACACACTCACACGTAAACAATGACGGATGCACCTCCATGTAATAAATAATAAGATCTTAAAATCCAAGAAACACTACCCAAACAAACTCAAACCCACAAATCAAACAAATGAGGAAAAGAATCACAGCACGTTTTCATAATTATCATATAAGGCCACAACGACATCACTAGTAAATTAGCAAACTCTAATTACAATTTTAATAACCTAGACTTTGGACAGACTGGACTTGTGGAATCTTAGTTTTTTTCCTTCCAATTAATTATCCATCTGCCTCTACAATCACATACTTCGACATGATTTGAAGCTGGGTTGGTTTGGGTTAGGGCCACTTCATGTAGGAACTTTAAGCTATTTATTATTACTGCTGTTGAGAACCTACATGGGTGTGGGATTATCAACTCTTTGTTCATCTATTCTCAGGAAAACACTGAAAATGATGCTACTGCTTTACGTTGCTCAACTACCTGAAAGTATAAAGGAGAAGCATTTGTCTTAATGTCGTTTATCAAAGTGTGTGCACCTTTGAATTTTTGACTACCGGAAACTTTTATAGTAAGCCACAAGAGACCAAAACCAGCCCAAACAACCAAACAGAACCATTTTGTGGAAAGACAAAGCCACTAAACCCTTCAAGATATTTCCATTTGTTCTCCTGCACAAGCACAAAGGAAAACAAATATGGCTACATTAATTACCTCTTGGTGAAATTTGCTAAGTTGTGTACACATATGAAAAACATCAATACCCCAATCTCAGAAATAAATGTCTTCATGAGAATGATACTGTTGTTGAACGTGTTGTTTTCATTAGAGTTCATTATTTCTATTTCTCTTACCTCTTGATCTTTCTCTGCTTTTCGTTCTAGCGCCTCAAATTCCTCTAAGTCATTTTTTTCCTTTAATTTCAATTTCAGTTCTTCATTTTCTCTTCTTAGCTGCTCATAGTCTAGTACTAGGTCATCATATTGAGCATGAACTGAGCTCAACTCACTTTCTAAGTTTTCCTATTATAAACAGAAATAAATTTTCCAATCAGAGAAAATTCAGATCCACTTAATTGCTTAGCTAACTAAAATGTAGATCAAATGAATGATCAATTCAACTCTGAATCAGTTGACATAGGCTGTTCTCTTCTTTAATCTGACATTTACATATATCTCTGCCCATCCCAGACAGGGAAACACCATTTGAGAAAACACTGAAGCCCACTGACCATGTCACTGACTCAGTGATACCACTGATCATTTAACTCCTTCCTCCTCTGACTCATTCCTGAGAGGGCTTGGAAAGGAAAGAGAAGTGGGATGGACTGACCTCTATGCTGCTAATGGTTCCCATGTTTTACCATATCATCCTGGGAGAAGCAAATTTCTATTTTCTATGCTACTTTGGAAAAAAACTATGATAGAGGAAGAAAAAAAGCTTAACATAGGATTTTTAGTTATTTATTTTTGGGAGTCTTTAAAATTTAAATTAAAAGTGTCTCAGTGTTCTGCCAGCATGTTTATAAATTTTATGTTGTATACTGTCTGTGGAGGTCAGAGAGGGAGTTGGATCCCCTGGAACTGGAGTTACAGGCAGTTGTGAGCTGCCATGTGGGTGCTGGGAATTGAACCTGGGTCCTCTGGAAGAGCAGTCAGTGCTCTTAACCATCTAGCCAGACCTCTATTTATTTTTAAAAAACAAATTCTAGAACATGCGCAGAACACTCTGCCTTGATAGTCATCAATTAGTAGTGCCCAGAATTGCAGGGAGCACTGCAGATGTTTCCAAACTAAAAACAAAATTTCCTTATTATACATTTAGACAACTTTACTATATACCCGAGACTCTGGGCTTTTTTTTTTTTTTTTTGAGACAGGGTTTCTCTGTATAACAGTCCTGGCTGACCTGGGACTCACTCTGTAGACCAGGCTGGCCTTCAGCTCACAGAGATCCACCTGCCTCTGCCTCCTGAGTGCTGAGATTAAAGGTGTGCACCACCACCACGACTCTTGTCATTTTTAAATCAGTTGTTTACCCTCAAGGGATTTCTCAAATCAAAATATAAAACTTAAAACTATCACAGATCCTCAGATTTGTTAGTAAGAGCTGTAAGCAGGTTTCTATTACATTAGCACACACCTGCTTCACAGAATGTTTAGTCTATCTCTAGATATCTCAGAGCTATTTAGCAGAGATATAAAATGATAACAGTCTTCCCTATAATCGGCTTGTCTCTGATATTAAGTCAGGCAGGGTTAACAATGTGGTGTAACAGCAAATCCAGCAAGAGAGGGCTCAGCAGTAAAAACACTTGTAAGGCTCCCAGTGACTCCGGTTCTTTTCCCAACACCCACAGGGCAGCTTCAAATCACCTGTAGTTCTGCCTTCAGGGGATCTGATGTCCTCTGCTGACTCTGCAGGCACCAGATATGCAGTGGTGTACACACACACACACACACACACACACACACACACACACACACACATGCATGAAACATGCACACACATGAAATAAAAATCTTAAGAAAAACAAAACAAAAGGAAAAACAAATCATAAAGACAGATGCTCTATTGAATACTTAGTTACCTCGCTTAGCAGCTTTGTTGCTGAATTCCACTCTACCTCAGGCAACGGATCTAGAGTGTTACTGAACGCATCAGACTCAAATGAGAGTGCTGTAAGTAGAAAAAAAAAAAAGATGCATGTTATAAATATATTTGGTATAAGTTTTGCTAAAAATAAAAATGAGATTAATAAAGAATTCTGACTAGATGTAAGCTCAAATTAACTTACACTCAGGTATGACTGCCAAGAGCATGTCAACAATAGATATGATCACTGATCATATTATTGTATGAATTAAGAAAGCTGTCTGGAATTTGTGATAAAATAAAGATCTTTGAAACAATACAGATAAAAACAACAAATTCTATATCTGAGAGTTGATCAGTGTCAGTGGATTAAAATGTCCCTAAAGATGATTATAATGCTGGAGACATAGTTTTGAAACACAGTCCTATAGAAATGATATAAATGACACACCCTGAATAAACTAGAATAAAACTAGAATAAGTTTAGTGGGATGTTATGTGAAGACTGTACCATTTTAACTGAACATTAGAGCAAAAATAAATCATGCACCTGACTTATATGCTCCAACTACACTATACTGTTCTGTTTGTGACAGGGTCTTACTATAACCCAGTCTAGCTTTGAATTCCTGGCAATCCTCCTGCCTTAGTATCTCAAGTGCTGGTATTCACAAGCCACTGTACTTGATTTCCATTTCATCTAAATCTTAAGAGATTTGGAATCAACAGAATTTCACGAATGTTCACTATTTAATCATATCTGAACTATACATACTTTACTTAACCATATTTCTCATATTAGCCAAGTAAGTGTCTATGGAGACACATTTATAATCCAACAGAGCTCCACCTGGAGAAGTACTCACATTCATCATTCTCTCCCAATCTCATCAGAGAGTTTTCTCTCAAAAGAGTCACAGAAGTTTTGCGTGCTCTTGTTGTTACGTTTGTTGGGACTTGAAATTCATTGACGTAGTTTGAATTCTTCATTTTGTTAATTTTGCCATAGCACCAAGTAACTCTTCGCTTCTTTTTAACCTGAAAAAACAAGAACAAAAGAAATCAAAATTATTCCATACAGACCCAAACTCAGACAAAATAGAACAAGGAAGCTACTTCCTATTTTTTATTTATGTAAACACCATGGTAGAATTCCTAGGTCTGGTTTACTTTGGGACTTTAAGAAAACACACTGAGCTCTGTGGTAAGCACATGTTTACCCTGCACAAAGCCCTGGGTTAAATCCCAAGAACCAAGAGAGAAATGTAAGCACTTTTGTCAATTATAGGATCAAGTGCTGACTCTAGAATCAAGTACATCTCTTTTCTCCTTCCCAAACCCTCCCTCCTCTGTCCATCCAACAGTCTACCCTGACTCACTGTAAAGCAGTTTTCGTCCTCACCACACAACTAAAGACTGCTCTTGCAAATAAGTCAAGGCTTCACTGTATCCACAGCCAAGGAACAAAACCCAAAACACCAAAGTCCTGTTTAGTTTCTCTCTCAATTCCTCCCCAATTTGTCCAGTTTGCTCCCTTTCCAGGGTCACAATTCCCCCAGAGATGCAACTTACCTGATGCAGACAGTAGCTACACCCTTCTGAACCTCAATGTTGATGTGACATACAAGGCTCTGTTGTCCTTAGCATAATGCCACATTCATATTCCTCAATGTGCTTCAATATGCCCTGGCCACTGTGCATTTTAAGTTCAAAGTATGTTTACCATGCATTTGCAAAACTCTTAAACTTTTGGTAATGTAGGTTACTTCTTGAAGCATCTTCCATTGAGCTATTTCCTATTCATTGCTTACCTATACATCAACCAGTACTTCTTCAATGTCTGCACATCTCCTAGTGACTTACACAATATGCCTATTGGTAATTATACTGAAGACTCACATTAGGATTTTCTGTGTGGAAAGGACTGTTACACACATTCATGAGAATGGACATCAAGCTATCCTTCAGGTAAAGTCAATAGTTAGTAACTGATGGAACTGAGATTAGAGTTCAGTTGGTCTGGCTTTGAAGGATACCCTAACCAAAATACTCCATCATGTCTACTGGACAAACAGAAATCTATCCCAGGAAAAACAAAAAGGACACCTGCTGGAGGCAGGATTTTGATCCCTACACTGATTTATAATGTCAATAGGTTTTCCTGAGTTAACATTACTATTTATTAAGTAGAAGATACTTTCATAAACCCTAGTGATCTTAGTTCCTAATCATCTCATAAATTTCATTAGACTTTACTAAGAATCATAGTTCAGACACCCTAGACTTTTTGAATTAGTATCTCTTCACGTGAGAACTGGGGAGAGGTAATTATAACTCATTTCTCAGGTACAGATGATAAGTGGCAAACACACAGAATGTTCTAGATTTCCTAAAGATCCCGTGTCAAAGGATAAAAAGTATTAATCTTAGCACACAGAAAGGCCTATTCTGTTTTCTGCCATCTTGCAGACCTACCTTCAGCTCCTGCTGCAATGCAATAGAAGACGATGTCACCAGCATCCGCTTCAGGTTCTGGATTTTCTCATCCTGCACTTTCTGAAGCAAGTCTTTTTCATCCAGGAGCTGGGCCAGTTGATCCTTTTCCATTTCCTGTGCCCGAGTCTTTGTATTTACCTAAGAAATATTGGGTTATGTTAACTGTAAACGTAGCAAAACTGAGTCTTTGGAAGTAGCTTCAACAATAGAAAATTACATTTGCATGTAATCTATGAGAACTTGAATTTTATTAAAATAAGATATTGTCTATACGCAGAAACCCAACATGTAGCTATCATAGCCAATAGTTACTTAAATGTAAGAGATAAAATACATGCATTTCTTCTCATTAGGATACTACATCTCATGTTAGGATAATGTTGTTAATTCTATTAATTGTCTATGAAGATATGAATAGGTAAGGAAGTCGTAGAAGCTGAAATATGAAAACTGACTGTAACACTAGAGATGTTCTTGACATTTTAGCTCATTAAAAAAACCCACTAAAATGAAGGGTTTTTAACAAGATATGGGAACATGATGATAAAAACAAATGAAGTAGAACAATAGGCTGACTGTTCTACACTTACAGGGCTGGCTATTACCTCAGGGTGGAGGGGCATTCAGGAGAATGTGAAAACACAGAAGGTAGCTTTAGGTCACCATACAATCCACGTACAATGACACATGGTGTCTTAACATAGCTAAAAAATTTCTACAATTTCAAGAAACTCCACTAATTCAAGAAATGCCCCCTCCTTTTGTTTTTTGAGACAAATGTAGTCTAGGCTGGTCCAGAAATGGCTACACAGCAAAGGATGATCCTGAACTCCTGGATTTCCCTGCCTCCAACTCCAAGGTGCTAGTATTATAGGCATCCAGCACCAGGCTTGGTTTTCTGAAGTGCTTTGTACACAGCAGGCAATCATCCTATCGACTTAACGACATCTCCAACAGTCAGAAACAAGGTATTTCAGTTCATAGTAAATTTCTTTTGTTGTTGCTGAAGACGGACCCAGGGCCTTGTACATTCCAGGCAGCACTCTACCACTGAGTTCCATCACAATTACTAAAGCTAAATTTTTATGAATTGAATTATTTTAAGTTAAAATCTGTTTGTTTTAAAATTAAGTTGCAGCAATTCAGCTTTTATAAATTTATAGAGTCTCTTAGGCAGATCTCCATCATTCTATATTGGCTGTTAGTCCATCACCCGAATAAAATCATACATACCTCCTCTAGTTGTTTTTTAAGGTCCACTATTTCTTTTCTGTATCTTTTCAAGAGAGCTTCGTCATTTGACACCTCATTAACATAGGGAGTATTCTTCATATATTTAGCAGTGCTAGCAAACTGGGACAAAACATCAAAGTATAAGATATTCAATATTTAAAATAATTCCAATAATAACAATTGTTTTTTGCAATCAACTTTTTTTTTTGAAAAAAATAAATAAAATAAAAATAAAAAACAACAACAAAAACCCACAGCACTTTTGGCTGAAAGTATTTGCCCTTCTTTTATCTTTTTATACTCTTTTTTTTTGGGGGGGGAGGGGAGAGTGATGTGCATGTGATGTGTTCATACACGTGTGTGCGTATGGAGGACAAGGGTTAGAGATCTTCATTGATTGCCCCACCTTCTTTATTGAGGCAGGGTTTCTCACTGAACCTGGAGCTCGCGGATTTGGCTAGTGCAGCCAGGCAGCTTGTCCTGGGATCCCTTGTCTTTGTTTGCTGAGTGCAGGGATTGCAGGAGAGGTGCTATGCCTGCCCAGCTTAGATGCTGGGATCTGAAGTCTGGTCCTCACACTGGTGAAGAGAGGGCTTTGTCCAGTGAGCCATCTCTCCAGTTCCCAGGACTCCATCAGGGAATCTTGTTGGAAGCCAAGTCTTATCTACTTTATAAACGGTGTGAGGCCGGGAGTACCTTGAGGCAGTACTCAACAGCTACAATTCTTTTCTTTTCTATACAGGATCTTGTTACATGGCTCAGACTGGCTTGAGACTAGATAGGTAATCAAGCTAGCCTCAAACTCAGAGGAACCATCTTGTTTCTGCTTCCCAGAAGCTAGAATTAGAGGCATATATCATTATATTTGGCTTAATTTGTTTTCCATTTAGAGAGTGTTTTATGTTTCCCAGGCTGGTCCATCTGCTTCAGCTTCCTAAACACTGGGATTTGAGGCACGTGCCACCATGCCCAACTTTGAAGTATTGAAGCATTTTTCCCCCAATGGGGAAAACTCAGGGTCTGCGTATGCTATGAAAATTCTTCTCAGACTTACATCCATCCCCCCGCCCCCAACAGCTAAGCGATGGTATGTGACTATCTTAAAGTGACCATTAACAACACTGGATCCCTCACCTAGAAAGCTGCTATATTAACTTGTTTTCCATTTTTCCTTTTCATTTCCTTTCTTTTTAAATAGAAAATGTAGGCCTGCAGCTTATATGCAGCCAATTGTTAGGAGAAATTCACTAAATGTTTGGTCACACACACATATATTTTTGGATTACTATTTGTGGCAAGTAGCACTAGTTTTTCATTTATGAACCTCACATAAAGCTTCTAGTTATAGAAAAAAAGTGAGTTAAAGGAAATATCAAATCATTTCAGTTAAAAGTATTGGGTGTGCCCAAAACTATAGAGATGGGATACAAATATTAAAGCCTGGAAAAATTAAATTAAGGAATGTTAATTGCTAGACTGTACATCAATTTCATAACAGGCATTATGTCAATGGAAGTTAGTCATTCCCTACAGTGCAGTCAGATGAAAATGAAACTCACCTGGAGAGTGGTTAGGGTTTCATCCAAGGACACTGGAGTGATTGTGCAGATGATACGTGTTTTCGCATTTCCTCCCAAGGAATTCTGAAGAATTCGTGTTAATTTGCTATCTCGGTAATTTATGAAACCACTTAGCAGGAAACAAGTGTGGGAAGAAAAAGATTGAGAAGGTACTATATATAAATGTTTTCCTTTAAAAAATGAATAGTCATCATTTTATAAACTAAGTTTTTAGAGTTTGTGTAAGACAGATCAAACTGCTAATTCAAACTACTTAAGGTAGAAAATAAACTCAGTAGGTTAGAGTCATATGTACAAGAAGCTATGCTCATAAATTATGCATGTGTATTAAAATCCCACAATGAAGCACATTATTATATATACTTAATGTATGCTAATAAAAAACAAAACAATTGAAAAAGGACTCTCCAGGCTGGTGAGATGGCTCAGTGGGTAGAGGCCCTTGTGCAATGTTCTGAAGACCTAAAAATCAGATTCTTGGGTTCCACAAGGCAACAGGAGAGAAGTGATTCCTAAGAGCTGTCCTCTCACTATCAGTTGTATTTGCAAAATCAAAAAACAAAACAAAACAAAACAAAACAAAAAACAAAAAAACAACCCTGTAAGAAAAAGGCTCTCTAAGCAAACAGCTCAGGTTAGGATCTCGACACAGTGTAGCTGGCAGACCAATGCTGGAGGCGGGGATGGGAATCCTGTAGGCTCTAACCCAGGTAGTGTGCATGGCATCAGCCATGAAAGGGCCTTGAGAAGGGAGTTAGAGAGTAGCAGGCCAAACCACCTCAGGCTCCCACATGATTCGGAGCAGATAAAAATGCTAAACTGTACAAAAGGACATCCCAGATTCTTAAGTGAGGAAACATCCACACTGTGCCACATGTACACTGAAATGTCACACTGTACTCTGTAAGTATGTCTAATTATCACATCTCAAATAAACACACATGCTTAAAAAAAGCCAGCTCACAGAAACCCAAAATCTTTTAACAGTGTAGAAGAAATCGATACACTTGATTATGACTGAAGCATTACAGTTTTCCATATAATAAAAACCACAAGAAATAAGTATAAAATAAAACTTACCCAACTTGTCCATCACTAAGTTTCTTAATCACTTGCCCCAAAATAAACAAACTCCGATTTATATTACAGCCTTCCTTGAGTCGCACACCTGAGTTAAACAAATGTAAAAATGAACTTCTGTACTAAATAAAGTGCTGGCTTGTAAGTTGTAAGTCAGACGTGAAAGGGTCAGATGCTAAAGTCCACACTGTGGTTCAACCTGAGCTCACTTTTAACACTAAGAGGTCTCTTTCTAGTCTGCCTATAGATGAAGTCAAACAGAAACATCACCACTGAGAGAAAACAACATCAAGAAAACAGGACTAAGGGGAAAAATGCCTGTTTCCCAAGGTCCTCTGACTTCTCAGTTCAATCCTTTTATAAACCTTTAAACAAAGGTGATCATGGACTTCCAACCAAATGTCAGTAATTTTTACTTTTAAACTGTTAATATATAATGTGCTTACACGATTCAAAAAGTTAAAAGGAAAAATGCAAACCTTGGAAAAGCACATGCCCACTTTCCCCTATTCAGACAGTTCCTGTTCCTCACTAGAAAACCAGTATTGCTCCTTTGCCTTTTCTTCCAGACTTAAAAACCACCTCCATATAGAGTCGTCATCTTTTCCCTTTCTATCCAGACTATACACACTACTTTGTTTTACTGACAGGGTTTCTCTGTGTAGCCCTGGCTGTTCTGTAACTCACTCTGTAGACCAGGCTGGCCTCGAACTCAGAGATTCGTTTGCCTCTGTCTCCAGAGTGCTGGGATTAAAGGTGTGCACCACCACCACCTGGCTTACATATTACTTTGTACTTTGCCTTTTCCCTTGAAAATGTATTTCAGAAAAAAATTCCCTATTGGTAAAGATTGGCCTTCTTCATTTTATATCATATAATTCCATTGTGTGTTTATCCCACTTTAATTGTCCTTTTGAAAGACACATGTTTCCAATCTTCTGCTCCTATAAAAAAATGTGACAAATAATTTTGAACCAATGTTATTTCTGCTCCATTAGTTACCAGCAAATATTGCTGCCCAACAAATCAGCTTAATAAGAACAGCATGTCTCTTGCTCACATCATACTCCTGAGGGTGCACTGGTGTGGTACAGCAGCATGTCTCTCTTGCTCACATCACACTCCTGAGGGTGCACTGGTGTGGTACAGCAGCATGTCTCTGTTGCTCACACTCCTGAGGGTGCACTGGTGTGGTACAGCAGCATGTCTCTCTTGCTCACATCACACACACATACACACTCCTGAGGGTGCACTGGAGTGGTGCAGGAGCATGTCTCTCTTGCTCACACTCCTGAGGGTACACTGGTGTGGTACAGCAGCATGTCTCTTGCTCACACTCCTGAGGGTGCACTGGTGTGGTACAGCAGCATGTCTCTCTTGCTCACACTCCTGAGGGTGCACTGGTGTGGTACAGCATGTCTCTGTTGCTCACACACTGAGGGTGCACTGGTGTGGTACAGCAGCATGTTTCTCTTGCTCACACACTTGAATGTGCACTGGTGTGGTGTATATAGACCAGTCTGCTGGGTGGCTCCAGTTAGGCTGTGGGGTGAGCTCTGCCTCTGTGTTCTCATTCCTGAGTCAGAGGCTCTTCTTATAGTGCATTAGTTAGGAGCACCAGCACGAGTAAGGCACGCACTATAAATGCCCATTTATATCTTTCCATCCGACTCTCTTGGCTACCAGCCTTTCTCTTCAGGTTCTAGACTTTGTGTAGTAGACAGATAGTCTTTCCCACTGTGGACTGACTTTTAACACTCATTTTCCCTTCCTTTCTTTGACAGGATCTCCTTGTGGATCCCAGGCCAGCCTTGAACTTGTCGTCCCCAGCTCAGCCTCCTGAGTCCTGGGAACTCCAGGTGGGGACCTCTAGCTCCTGATTCCGTCCAAGTAGGCTGACAATTCATTCAGTATTATGCAAGTTTTCTTTCTTCTTTTTCTTTGTGTAGCTTTTGGAGCCTATCCTGGAACTTGCTCTGCAGACCAGGCTGGCCTCGAACTCACAGAGATCCACCTGCCTCTGCCTCCCAAGTGCTGGGATTAAGGCGTGCGCCACCACTGCCTGGCTTGTATTACACAAGTTTAATTATGGTAGCTCAGGTTTTACTAGCCTGTGGGACTGAATTTCCATTCACTGTCCTTCTCAGACAGTCTTGTCTGTTTTCAATTTTCCACACACATGTTAAATCACTGTATCCAGTTTAAATACAAAAATGTACTTTTGACTTTACTAGGAATGTTTTAAATCTAGACTATACATATACATGACATCTTTATAATTTTGAATCTTCACATTTGAGTGTGTTTTTTCATTAAGTCTTTACAACCTCTGAGTTTTAAGAACTTTAGTTTTATGCAACCTTTGAGTATCTTCCTAGAGAGCACATTTTATTGGTCTAGTCTTTTTTGTCCACTAAAATAGTCAACCTGGGTTTGTTTGTTTGTTTTTTTTTTTGCTTATGAGAGTTATTTTTATTGATTTATTTGAATGCTACTACCTTTTATTTGGCTTTTCTCATTTTTTTTCACTCTTATAAGGAGAATGGGAAAAATCAAATGGTCAATCTTGTCATGAAAATTTAGAACTATCCAGATAAATCTGGCCTCGATGTTGCAATCCTCCCATATGAGAGCTCTGCAGTTCAGATGTTAGGAAGTCTTCTTGGACTTCTTTTCAGCACTAGTCACGGTCATTGTGTTTTAGTGGAGGGAAAGCTTTCTGAAATACGGTGTCAAGGTAAATGGCAAAGTACAGAACCAGTACA
Source organism: Peromyscus eremicus (assembly GCF_949786415.1). Classification (NCBI taxonomy): domain Eukaryota; kingdom Metazoa; phylum Chordata; class Mammalia; order Rodentia; family Cricetidae; genus Peromyscus; species Peromyscus eremicus. The sequence continues at coordinate 106,074,218 of NC_081421.1, read as the reverse complement.
TTAGTACTAGAAGGACGCTTCCCACCACCTTTGTTAATTTCTAACGAATTAAGATAGCTTAGATGGTTTTCATAGTACATTCCTGGGCTGCCAGCTACACAGCCCTGTCAACTGCAAACCTGAATTTTTCAGTTGGTGCTGCAGTAGGTCAAAGGAACTAAGTTTGATTTTTATAGTAGCGACTTTCCTCTGGAGTCATTCCGTTCTCAACACTTTAACATAAACGGTCAGGCGTTATCAAGTTCTCATTACCTTCAGCTCCTGTTTGAGCGGCTCGTTCACTGCCCGCAAGATCAACCAAATTCTGTAAGACAGATGAAAACGTGTTTAGGAGGCGTAACCAGAAAGAATAAACTCTAACTTGGTGAAGAAACAGTTTAAAGACACGTTATATTGGCATATCCCCTTGAATCCTTGTCTCCTAGCTACTGTTTAGGCCTCTCCTTTTTTCACTGAGGCACACTGGACTCCATGCCTTGTTCCTTCTCTCTCTCCTCTCTACATATACTCCATGCTGTTGAGGTATGTCCTACACAAAGTCCAGAACTTTACCAAGGAGAATATGATCTTTGCAACCCGGCCTCTGCTGCTCTTTCTCTTTATTTCTAACATTTTAGTCCATCCTTTCTCTGTATTCAAGAACCAAGACTAACACTGTCTTCTCAGTGGAGCTTTGCCACCTTCACCCTTCTCACACATCTAAAATGAATGCATCTGTAACTGCATTCAAACTTTTAGAGGTAAGACTTATTCACACAGTACCAATTTTTGTGGGCTGGCCAAGTAAGTACCATACTACACTGTAGCATTTTTGAAAGCACTGGCCTCTCTTCCATTCCGTAAGTAACATGGAAAAAAGTGAGTATCTATTACACTGTGGGCAGTGAGTGTATTTAGGAGCTGGAGCAACAGCAGAGAGCCACACGAATAAGCTCTGCTCATACAGACCTTACACTACACACGAGGTTTGTGAGAAGGGAGGATGGGTAAACACAAGAGCAGAGTTAGCTAGCTGGAAAGGGGAAGGGGACAGGTGGCAGGGAAGGCCTGCTGTTGGGCCCACATGTGAATGACAGAGGAGAGGGAGGGAGTCAGCTATGAAGAGATGAACAGAAACAGTGCTGTATACATACAAGGTCAGCATACCAATTCACAAAGCAGCCCCCTTAGAGTGTTCGCTAATAACCCAGAAAGGCTCTAGCCGCTCGTACGTAATCCTAGAATCTGGGAAGTAATGGCACGAGGACTGCCCTGAGCTCTAGGCAAGCCTAGACTACGCAGAGTCCTAGGCCAGCCTGTCCTAATAAGCCAAACCAAACATCCACCAAACCCGAGAAAGGGCACTGCGGCACTGGTGAACTGAAGTGACAACGTCCCGCTGCAGGCAGGGCCAGATTATGTAGTGTCCTGTAAGCAAGACTGAAAACAGGGGACTTCTTAAATGCAGAGGGAACTACCTGAAAGCTTATGCAAGAGATAATACAGTGTAATTCAACTTCCTAAAAGAACAACTGTGGCCCTGAAATGTGAAAAGCCACAGAACCCTCACGATTTCGACCGAAGGGTAAGTGAAAAGACAATACAGACAAGGCAGAGTTGAGGGAAGCCGGAGAATAACACCCCGCAAGGCCAGGAGACAACCAGCAATCAGCCCCCCAAAGAGCCTGAAGATGACTCCAAAGGGAGCACTTCTTTCCAGTTTTACAGGAGGTAGGCAGGCTGGCAGGCAGTATCCTAAGACCCACACACGACAAATCAGCAAAGGAGTGAACAGAAGAAACAAGAGTAGTAAAACTAAGAGAAATGTTAAAATTATACTGAAACATCACAAGTCAGACTTGGAAAACAAAACACAGGTTACATAGAGGTTCTTGTTATTAAGATATTAAAATCTATTAAAACAAATGTTTTCAGCAAAATAAGAGAAGTTAGGACTAGATGTTAACATCTCTTTATCGAAGCTTGGTAGTGCCTGCCTAGGGTGAGGCAGAGAATTACGATTTTAAGGATCTCCTGGGCTACATGGTGATATCTGATAATAAAAAAGGAAATAAATGGGAGGATTACTTATGTGGTCACAGCAATGTTTGCATAATGCTCATATTCAATGAATGTGTAATAAGCACAGACCGTGAAACATGTTTGTACTAAAAGACATCTCTCTTCTGTTTAAGAGACTTATAGTCTAAAATACTGTTCATGGGCCAGTGGGGATGGTAAAGGTGTTCAGTGGTAGAGGTAGGAACCTCTACCTAACCTGTGTTTTGTTTTCCAAGTCTGACTTGTGATATTTCAGTATAATTTTAACATGCACAGGGCCCTAAGGCTGATCACTATAGTAAAACAAAACACAAAATTCCCACCGTTTATAAACATGTTTTCTCACTGTTACAAAAAAAAAAATAGTTTTAACCATTCTACCTAGTTTTTTGGTGGTGTTGTTTTGTTTTTGTTTTACTCATATACTTCTAAGATACACTGGCTAGGATTAAAAAGAATACAAACAAAAAAACACATCCAAATTCCAAGATTCATCTCTCAGGCAAGAGACTTTGTTGGTGGTTAGAAAGACTCAGCTGCTGCAGTCTGCAGGCATCACACAGGAACAAAGATGCACTAACCATTACACTAACATCTCAGCTGGTACCCGAGGCTAACCCTTGCACTAACATCTCAGCTAGTACCCGAGGCTAACCCTTGCACTAACATCTCAGCTAGTACCCGAGGCTAACCCTTGCACTAACATCTCAGCTAGTACCCGAGGCTAACCCTTGCACTAACACTTCAGCTAGTACCCGAGGCTAACCCTTGCACTAACATTTCAGCTAGTACCCGAGGCTACTCCGACGATCACTTATGCTGCCAACTACTGACCCTTTGTTCCTACTTAGTAAAGAGTTCTTATTCAAGCAATCACCCAATAGCCTGTCTTCTTGGGCCCATATGGAAAGTTATGGTTTAAAAATACTCACTAAATGCGACACCTTGATAGACCCGTCACAATTAGAAGATTCACCGTTTTCTCTGCTTTCCAAAATCTATACAGAAAAGGCAACTTGTCAAAATGAGTAATTCTTCTTTGGAAGGTCCAAATGTAGGGAGAAACAGAATTACCTACCATCCTGAAAATCGTGTGAGAGCGACTGCTTCTCTGGTTCATTTTGGTTATTCCATAATGCCGGTTCTCTGTAAAAATGAGTTATACGTCAACTGTGTATTAACTTAAGCCCAGGACAGATGCCAGGCTTCCGCTAGCTCACTGTGACAAGTCTAGTGGGAGGCTGTCTTAGTTTAGCCCAGTAACAGCTACGATGGGGAGTTCTGATGTGCATTAGAAGTACAGCAGCCTTACTCTCGCCGGTTGTGATCCACTTCAAGGCCATTTCTGCGGTGTAAACCACTTCTTCTGTAAGATCGGCAACATAGACATTCCTCTGAAAACAGTTTAATTGGGAAAAGATTAGAGAAACAAAGTCTGCTTTCAAAGTTATAATCTACTCAGATTTGAGAAAGTTAAAAAAAAGAACAATTATTCTGTAGAAAAAAAAGCAACTTATTCACAATTTACTATGTACATTGAACACACAAAATTCTTTCATTTTATAAACTTCATTATAAAAAAACCTCGCAAATATAAAAACATCACACACCAAAATTATCCAGACCCAAAATATGTACAACTCAGTGAACTTTCATATACTTAGAACAGGCAACTGGAACAGAACCTATTTTAAAGTATAAACTTTCTGTATCAAATACATTTTATGCCCTTCGTTTTAAATAAACTCATACTATTGTCATTTCATAAATATAACTAGATTACTCTTCCACCTTTTCTTATCCCCCCTACATCCCTATCAACTGGTATCATTGGTACCAGTGCTGATCCCAATATGATTTTTAGTTTGGTGACTCTAGTTAACCAGGGACATCTATGTGGCTACTGAATCCAAACTGGATCCACTTGAGGTTCACAAGTGAGGGCAATGACTTCTCTCCCTGTAGCAAACAGTTCAGCAGTGCTCAGAGGGCCCCCTGAATGCCACCTTCCTCCCTGACTGACCACTGATAGGCTCATTCTTGGGCTGACCAGTGACGTCATCTAGTTCTTTTACTCACGTTGATGTCTTCCCGAATTATCAAAGGTTTCATTTTTTGAGCATTACAGAGTAAGTCTGTAATGGTTTCATTGTAGATCTCCATGTAAGACACCCGTAGGAGAAATTCTCTCTCAGGAAACTTGGAGAAAAACAAAATGTGTGAAGCATCAGAAAGCTCCCATTTATAAACTAGCATCATACATTCACACACTGAGTAAAGACCCCAAGAAAAGTTATCTGTGAAGCCAACAGAATCCACAGCTGTATGCTGATTAAAAAACACAGAAGCACTATTTCAGAAATAATGAATTGTCTAGGCTCAAAAGAAAGCCCTGACAGTAGATGCTTTTACTTTCGTGCAAATGCTCATTTCAAACCAACCTAAACCGATGATCAGCTGGCATACACTGCCCGCTGCCTTCCTTCTCGTCTACCCACGGCTACTTTTTATTGCAACTTAAGATCATTAGTAACCAAACAAAGCTAACATGGAACTAACTGCTCTGACAGGATCTCCTACTGCTTCATTTAGTCTACTTGTGGTTGGGAATAATACTGTTCCGGGACTCAACGGGAAAATTAATCCAAGAACTTCAAGTTCTATGAAGTGTGTGAATCGATGCTATGCTTTTCCTCTTTTCCCAGGAAAGTCAGGAAATGAGTGTGAATCTCTTTTTCCCTTTCACTGTTTCAAGAGGAAAACACCCACTGCCACTCAGTTACCACTACTTTTTCTATGTGTGCTACGAAGTGTGAAGTCGTTACCTTCTTAATCCTCTGGAAAATGTCATGAATGGCTCTGGGTATAACTCCCAAACAGTCTTCGGAACCCATCATAGTATGTGTTTTTCCCGAAGCAGTTTGCCCGTAAGCAAATATAGTACCTGTAAAAACAAGCAAAATATATAGATAAATAAATCAATGCAAAGACTCAAACTTATAGTGAATAAAACTATCAATACTTAATGGAACAGACACTGAAGATGTTTCTGCAACACAAAGTGAATACAAACCATTGTAGCCTTGTATAGCAGAATTGATGATTGGCACTGCGATTTCTTCATATACGTTTTTAGTGGTTTCATTACTGTGAAAGACACGATCTAAAAAGAACAACACAGAAATTCAATCAAACATATCAACTGCATTTTCAAAGAATCAGTAAATACCCAAAGAAGTAAACTGTCAGAATCTAAAATGGTGACACACCTAGGATGTCATTTCATTCTTATTCTTTTCATAAAACACCCTTCTCAAAGGGAAAATGCTCTGATCTCAGAAAAAACATATACGTCAACAACTCTATGGACTTTCAAAGGCAGCAGGGCATAGTGGCTCAGATGGGTCTAGAGTCTGTTAGGTAGTCCTGATTAGATCCTCTCAATGTTGGGTCCTGGCCTCTAATTTACAAGACAGGCACACTACCATCTTTACAGAACTACTGCAAACATATTAGTACTCAGGAAACGTGAGCAGTTATTAATTTTTTGAGAAATTTTGTTTTATAATGTATCTTGCTAAAAGCCTCACTCAAGCTAAATCAAGAAAACACTGAATAAAAATGAAACAATCGTCTGTCTTCTAAATTTAGGCATTTGTACTGATAAATTTGCCATTCTAGGATCTGAATCTTGGCTTGTTAGAGAACTAAAAAAAAAAAAAAAAAAAAAAAAAAAAGTGACACTTCCATGGTGAAAAAGTTCACAGGGAACAGATTTCTAAAACAGGGAAATGTGTTGGCAACAAGAAGCTCAGCAATCATTGTGCTTCTAACAGCTGTCCCTTAGAAGAAACGGGAAAATCAAGCACCACAGAGAGGCTGTTGAAGTCAGGATTTCAGGCGAAGGGGAGTTGGTAGACGTTTGTATTTTAATACCATCAACCTCAACCAGTTGATGAGTTCCAATCTTCTATATGTGTATAGGGCCACTATAACATGAGTCTTACAATGTCTTATAACAAAAAACCCAGAGCCAGATATCAGGGTGAAAGCTGAAGAAAGATCAGAGAAGCAGAACAGCCAGCCACTAGCTTACCTCTACGGAATCCTCAGCCTCAAGAGAGAGAGAGTTCCTGTTTCCTCACACCTTATATACCTTTCTGTGTCCTGCCATATTACTTCCTGGGATAAGGTGTGTGTCACCACTGCCTGGTTCTATATTTCTCTCATGTAGCCCAGTGTGGCCTTGAATTAAAAGTGTGTGTCACCACTCCTGACCTCTATGTCTAATTTAGTGGCTGGCTCTGTCCTCTGATCCCCAGGCAAGCTTTATGGGGGTACACAATATATCACCACAGGCCACCAAAGCCTAAAATACCGAAGCCTGAACTCTTGGGGACCTGTAATCTTGGTTTTATAATCTTTTAAATATACAGTTTTATCTTTAAAAACTCTATTATAAAATTGCTCTTTACTAGAAATCATTTTATTTCCTATACTTCTCTGATCAAAATGTTGTCACTTTAATTTTAACAATGGGATGACAGTGTAGGGTCTGGGAAAATGGCTCTGTTTACTGCACTTACTTTGTAGTTCAGGTTGGCCTCGAACTCCTTATCCTCCCCGCCTTCAGAGTGCAGGGAACAGAGGCTACCACACCCAGCATACGGTAACTTTTGATAAACTTACCAAAACTGAAGGATTTCCCCCCATCACTCTGATAAATAGCATTGTTGTCGGTCTTCCAGTACACATGGGCGGCTTCTCCAAGTTCTTCTTCTCTGGAAGAACAGAAAACCACACTTCAGTGAGTGATCACAGAGGTCACAGCACAGGAGGGATCATTTAAAACATTTCTCATTCTGAAGAATACTCCAGAAGTCGGCAAGAACAAAAAAGTCTACCTTGGGAGGGTCAGGACTCAGCTCTCTTCAATGAAGCTTAGTGATCTGCTTCCCATCAATTCCCTAGTGAAGCCCCTCACTCCAATACCAGCATGGTAGGAGAGCAAAACAGAGTGCTACTCTGGTTATGTTTCTTTCTTTTTTCTTTTCGGTTTTTTTGAGACAGGGTTTCTCTGTGTAGCTTTGGAGCCTGTTCTAGAACTCGCTCTGTAGACCAGGCTGGCCTCAAAAACCAGAGATCCGCCTGCCTCTGCCTCCAGAGTGCTGGGATCAAAGGTGTGTGCTACCACTGCCCGGCCTGCTTATGACGTTGTGTATCAGGTATGGGTGTAGGTTCACGAGGGTCCATGGAATCAAGACACAAAGGCACCCCAAGGATGATCTAGCCTTTTCCAGCTGTAGCAAAGGGCCCTTTTGTTGTTCTCCAAATTACACCTTTCAGCAAGTTAATCTCTGTCCCCAACACCTCTCACCTAAGCTTTAAAAAAGGGACAATGTCAAATGCAAATTCTCAGTTAAGGAATATCATGGTTTTCCTTTCCGGATTGTTCCTCAACCAAGTCTGCATAGGCTTTGCACCTTTAGAGACTCTCAGACAAATTCATACAGAGGGTAACAAGAGAAACAAAAGGTAGTTTAAGGCTAGATGGAGTGGACTAGGGGCACTCTGGAGCCAGACCAGGGGTAGCTCTGTGGGAATTCTCTACCTTCTTTTCTAGGGGTGTCTGACTTTTCACATGTGACATGATGCTGTCATCTACAAAGTTCACCCCGAGAACCTTACAACAGAATGTTACAAAAGAAAAACAAAACAAGACAAAGAACAGCAACAACAACAACAAAAAAAACCTCTTGCAAAATGAAATTTTATAGTTTCAAGTATGATTATGATTTTATGTTGAGCTATAGTCATGGTTATCTTTGGCTGCATGGGGGGGGGGGTCTACTGCCTGTCTGAAATCCTTAAAAAAGAAAAAAACCAAAAACCCTCAGGGTGGTGGTGGCTACACCTTTAATCCCAGCACTTGGGAGGCAGAGGCAGGTGGATCTCTGAGTTCAAGGCCAGCCTGGGCTACAGAGGAGTTCCAGGACAGTCATCGATGTTGCACAGAAACCCTGTTACAAGAAAACAAACAAACAAAAAAAACCTTTGGAAACTTCTAGAAAACTTAACATGCCATAAATCACCTGGATCATGTCACTAATCTCTCTCTCTCTCTCTGGAGACAGTGTCTCACTATGCAGCCCTGGCTGGCCTGGAACTCACTAGGTAGCCCAGGCTGGTCTACAACTCGGATACCCTGCCTCTGCCTCCAGAGCGCTGGGATTAAAGCCACGAGCTACCACAGGCACCACTCTGTCTTCAATGCCATTTTCCTCTAAACTCCTGTACCCACCACGCACCACATCAATGAACCGTCGAATCTCTGTGATCCATCCATCAAGTAACCACTTATCCTTTCATTCATAGAAAGTTTCTGGATTTTCCTGACACCAGGTGCCCCAAGCAATCTGTCACCTCTGAAGGGCCAATGTCTGTCTCTTCCAACATTCTCCATGTTCACTTTTCACAGTGTATTGTAATGGCTTACATCGGTACAAATGCTGTTCTAGTTTGCTTGCTGTTGCTGTGATAAAATATTCTTTTTTTTTTTTTTTTTGGTTTTCTGAGACAGGGTTTCTCTGTGTAGCTTTGGAGCCTGTCCTGGAACTCACTCTGTAGCCCAGGCTGGCCTCGAACTCAGAGATTCGCCTGCCTCTGCCTCCCGAGTACTGGGATTAAAGGCGTGTGCCACCCCTGCCCGGTGATAAAATAGTCTTATCAAAAGCAACTTGGAGAGGAAAAGGTTATTCCAGCTTACACTTCCAGCACTGAAGGAAGTTGGGGCAGGATCTCAAGCAGGAGCAGAGGCAGAATCTGGAAGAACACTGTTTACTGTTTTGATGTCTCTGGCTACTGCTCAGCTATTTTTCTTATACAGCCTTGGAGTCCATGAATAAGGATGGTACCACCCACATTGGCCTAAGCTCTCCTGTATCAACTAGTTACCAAGAAAACACGCCACAAGGACATGCCCACAGGCCAATCTCAACGAGGTAACCCTCCAGTTGAAACTCCCTCAAATAAAGTTGGGCTGCTAAGTTGACAGCTAAAGCTAACTAGGAGACAACGTTGCCTAAACTAGGGAAGGAACTTCTGAAGTACAAGAAACTCCCAGTTTTGAGAATCTCAACTCGTTCAATACCAATTTCGCGAACACCAAAAGCTTTAGCATCTCTAGCTGAACGCCAGAAGCTAGCAAACCCAGGAGACTGCATCTCCCACTTCCTGCCTTTTCTTTCGAGCATTTCCGACCCTCCTCCACTACTGCACATTTTCTGCCCTCGTCCATCAGACGACGATCGCAGTGTCGTCGGCTGCAGAGCCGCAGTCTGAACTTGTCTTCGGCTGCAAACAGGGAGTCCAGCTCCGGGGCGTCAGTGTGACCCGGGGCAGCACGGGCCGGGGTGCAGGTCCCCAGGCGGGAGGGCAGCGCGGCCGCCCGCCGCAGGCAGCCGCCCCACGCCGCCCGGCCCGCCGCCTACCTGCTGTTGAGCGGCCGCACCCGCACGCACACCGCCACCGCCGCCTCCTCCGCCATCCCGCCCGCTGCAGCCCAGGAAAACGCAGAAGCCCAATGGCGCCCACCAAGCTCCAGGACCCGCCCCGCCTTCAAGTTTAAAATGTCCTCGACGTCGCAGCTGATTGGGCCGCGCCGCGTCATGACGTCACGGGACAGTCCACGTGTCCCTCGGTGCGGGGGGGGGAGGGCAAAGGGGCGGGGCGGGAGGCGGGGCGGGAGGCGTGTCCATAGATCCAGAGTAGGCGGGGGAGGATCAGGGATCACGGAATTGAGATGGACGTTGCTGGAGCGTGGTCCTGGAATAGACTGTCAGTCAGAAGCCACCGAACGCCAGCTCCTCCCTATCCCACCCTCAGAGAGCTGGCAGTTTGCAGAACAAAAGAATTCTAATCTTTAAAAAATAAACCAAACCGAACCAACTTTTGTTTTGCTTTGAAGCCTCCAATGGGAAGAGTTGAAATTCACGGTCTTGTCAGGAAAGGAAGATTTTTTTTTTGTATTCCTTCAGAACCGCACTGAGGCGTTTTCCGTTTTCTTTCTTTAACTTTCATTTCCCTTGACTGTGACTTAGGGAAGAGAATCGCTGAAAACGGGAAACATTTTATGGGAAGCTGACAAAGATCCGCACTAGAACCATAGACTATTGGACAAAACCCACAGGACTAGGCATGAGAAACCAAAATAATAACACTAGACCTCAGGGAAGGGGTTTCCAGGTCAGAACCAGCTCGGGTTTTCCAAGTCCTGACAAGGTATGTGTTGTGTTCAGCAACAAGGACTTCAGCCTCAGGGAGGCAACCCTGGACAACCTGGGGAAGTCAGTTCTTTCCTTCTGCCTTGTGGATCCCAGGGATCCAATCCAGGTGGTCAGAGTTGGCAGCAAGTGGCCTTACTCACTGAGCCATCTTCCCTGCCCTGTTTTAATTTTTTAAAAGAGCGGACAAATAGGACATATATTCAGCTTCAGGGAATGAGCCTAGGAACGGGAAGAAGGGTTATGTACTTACAGGCTCAGAAGTGAGGAAGGGATTTTGAGGGCAGAAGTATTGAACCATCACAGCCGTGCTTACAATTGTTTTACATACTGTTTTAGCTATCGTTATATAGCAGGCAGCATTTCTTGAAGATTGAGTATATTTCCATTATATGATCTGTGCCCTTGGGTTATCTCATTTATCAGAGCTGTCCATCAAGAGATGTTGTTAATATTCTGATCCTGCCACTCTATGTTCTGACATAAAAGCCTATTCTTAAGGGAAAACTCTGCCCATTTTCTCTCTCTCCTCTTCTGCTTTCCTCCCACCACGTATGAGGTGCGCACCTCTCAAACCCTCTCTCTCCCCCTCTCTCTTTTCCTTCCCCCTTCCTCTTTCTGTCTTTCTGCCTCTTCACCTCTATTATAATAAAACATTTCCACACAGAATGCACTGTCTGGGGTGTGTATCTCCACTGCCACCCTGCTGCCATGCCCACATAGACTTGGCTGCCCACCAGCCCACCACTGCATCTGGGGGTCCCCTAGATAATCTGGCTGTTCTCAAAGATCAGAACTACAGCTACGGGGCCTGAAAAATGGTAATAGATTCAGATACACACTGCCAACAGCTTAAAGAATGTCCTCTCCTCACTCAAGGTCTATTTAGGCTTAAGAAAGTTAGCCCCCCCTGCCCTTGCTAACTTTATTAAGCTGTAACTAACTGGGAAACCTGTATATTCAGATTTATGCTCTCAAAATTATAAATACATCTAGCAGATTTTGTTCCCCCAGCCCCCAAACACCTGTAGAGATCTGAGAATATGGCATTTAATATAAAAGCTTTTTGTGGCAAAGAGACATGTTAGCTCCTGGCAGCAGCATCTTGTAACTTCTCCAAGAAGACAGATGGCTGTAGAACCTTTACCTGGAAACTTATGGCAAGGCCCTCCATGTAGTGGCATGTTGGGATCCTGTCCAGACTGTGAATAGGTGTAATAATGGAAGGACCGATTGCCCCATAATGCAAAGTCAAGGTGGGACAGTCCTCCCCCAAATTTCTACTCCACAGAAAAAAAAAAATCTGTCAGATCTTCTAGGCCTATTATCTGAATAAGTGCTGTCTGTTGGGCTTTTGTACAAGACATCAATGACCACAGAGAGACTTGGGATTGCTGCCCAGGTAGCTGTCTCACTTTTTAAATTTATCCTTCTCAGGTCTGACAATGTTTGATGACTAGAGTGTATCAGTTAGACAGCCCCAATCCCAAGATTACTGACAGTCCATTAATAAGTTTCCTATAAAGCTATGCCTTGCTGTGGGATGTTCTATATGCTGTGAATGTGTTGCTCTGATTGGTTGATAAACAAAAAGCTGATTGGCCAGTAGCCAGGCAGGAAGTATAGGCAGGGTAAACAGACAAGGAGAATTCTGGGAACAGGAAGGCTGAGTAAGTAGACGCCAGGCCGCCATTGAGGGAGGCAGCATGTAACAGCACACAGGTAAAGTCACGGAACACATGACAACATATAGATCAACAGAAATGGGCTGAGTTTAAATGTAAGAGCTAGTCAGTGGTAGGCCTGAGCTAATGGCTGAGCAGTTTTAATTAATATAAGCTTCTGAGTGATTATTTTTATAAGTGACTGCGGAGTCTGTAGGGCTGGGCAAGACCAGAAAAAACTTCAGCTATAATGCCTCATTCACAGACTTCATGGGACAGGATAGACTGATTTCAGATATAACTCCAGAGGTTGAAAGTTTTAATACTTATAAATGCAGCTTTGATAAACCGATAGAACATTGACTACAAACAGTTCTTAAGACTCTTAAATTTCTATAGATTTTCAACCCTTTTTGCTATGATGTAAATCTATTCCCAGTTGTCTTACAGATACCTACAGGTCCCTGGGAAAAATTCTACTGCATCAAAAAAATCTGTTCTGATAAAAATTAACAGTCTCCAGAGCCCATTTTAATCTCATCAATTTTCAAGAATATTTTGCAGTTTTCCTTCCATACATGGGCCAAGGGGCTCTCCAGCTAGGCCAGCCCCCAACCAAGGACACCAACTGAGATGGATGCACCCCCACCTCCAGAGAAATGGCCGATGTAATGGCTCCTATAATCCTGAAGAGCACACTCCTCAGTTCACTGCTGTAACCTGCCCCCTCAGCTCACTCAAGGAACAGACACGTGAGATCTCCACAATGACAGCTAACTGGATGCTTCTTCACTCACGCCGTGCGTGACTCCTGGGTTCCCCTTCCCACTTTGCCCTCATCAACTTGAAGTAGCCTCGAGAATTCAGCACCCTTGTTCCCCTACTGGCTCCCATAACTCACCTCCTTTTAATATAATTGAAAATGGAGAAATGTTAATATTCTGATCCCACCCTTTGGTGACACCTTATGCCCTGACATAGAAGCCTATTCTTAAGGGAAAACTCCACCCATTTCTCTCTCTTCTCTGTCTCTTCCATTTTCCTCCCACTAGGTGCGAACCTCTCGAACCCCTCACCCCCCTCTATCCCTCTCTTTTCCCCTCTCTTTCTCCCCCTTCTCTGTCTGTCTCCCTCTTTCTGTCTTTCTACCTCTTCATCTCTCTATTATAATAAACCATTTCCATGCAGATACAGCGTCTGACTTATGTATCTCTACCTGCCACCCCGATGTCATGCCCACATGGACTGGGCCGCCTGCCAGCCCACCACTGCATCTGGGGGTTCCGCTGCATATAATTCCTAACATTATTCATTAGAGGGAAAAAGAGGGGGACTGAGAAGGTAAGAGGAGTCGAATTTGATAAAAGGATATAATATGCAGGTATAAAAATGTCATAACAAAACAAATTGTCTTGTACAATTAATATACACTAATGAAAAAGATATTGCCTGATGGTATAGGCCTGTAACCCCAGGTACTCAGCAATCTGAGGCAGCAGGATGGCTGTGGGTTCCCAAACAGCTTGACTACACAGCTGCCATGACAGGCTTGGAGGCCCAGACACAGCTTCTGTGACAGGCTTACTGGCAGGAAACAGACCCAGGAAAAGTAATAAGCTGACCCCACCCAAGAAGGGCCTACATCTAAGGGGAAGTACCTGACATCCCAAACATTCCAACTATTAGATAAGGTTAGATAAGATGGCCTGAGTCTAGCACACACCTATTTCTGTTTTATAGATACACCTAGACAAATGTCAGTCAATCAGGGTCCTGAATCCTGGAAATCCCCTCACCCCAACCTCTGCTATGATAAAAACCCCACCCTGCCTGAGCTTAGGGCTCTCTGTTCTCACCACTGTGTCAGACAGACAGAGAGACCAAGCTTGGAGCTTGAAAATAAAGGCTCTTCACTTTTACATACAGGATTCGGTCTCTGTGGTGGTCTTTCGGAGGTCCCTGCGGTCTGGGCATAATAATGGCCACATTCAAAACCTGTCTGTGTTGTGGACTGAGTTCAAGGCCTCAAGGGCAGTTTAGTCAGTCTCAAAATAAAAAATAAAAAGGGGGCTGGGGCCGAGGATTCTGCCTCATTATGTTTAATCACTAGCAGTGCAAAAAAAAAAAAAAAAAAGATACCATTGAGAAACTACTTTATGTTGGATATTTTTCTAGGCTTAGAAAACACAAGAATGACTAGACTAGACCTAGTGCATGTGGTCTTAGGGCTATTATTCTCTTAGGAGAGGTAGTAATGAGCACAAATATCTGCTGTGGGATGTTCTGTATGCTTTGAATGTGTTGCTCTGATTGGTTGATAAATAAAATGCTGATTGGCCAGTAGCCAGGCAGGAAGTATAGGTGGGATAAACAGACAAGGAGAATTGTGGGAGGTGGAAGGCTGAGTCAGGAGACGCTGCTAGCTTCCGCCAGAAGAAGCAACATGTAAAGATACCGGTAAGCCACGAACCACGTATCAAGGTATAGATTAATAGAAATGGGTTAATTTAAGATATAAGAACTAGATAGCAAGAAACCTGCCATGGCCATACAATTTATAAGTAATATAAGTCTCTGTGTGTTTACTTGAGTCTGAGCGGGCCCTGGTGGGACTGGAGATCAACTCCAGCTACAAATATGTTTATCCCAGGGTACAGAGTACAAAAATAAAGCTGGAGAGAGAGAACAAGAGAAGCTAGTAAGTGTTCAAGCTTCTCATGAAATGCATTCTTGAGGAAGAGGCAAGAAGTACATACTAAATAGTAAAATAGCCCAGCCTGGTCTATAGGGCAAATTCCAGGACAGTCATGGCTACACAGAGAAATGTTGTCTAGGAAAAACCCAAACCCAAACCCAAACCAGCCAACTAACCAACCAACCAACCAACCAACCAACCAAAGAATACCTTTACCAGGCGGTGGTGGCGCACACTTTTAATATTGGTGCTTGGGAGGCAGAGGCAGGAAGGTCTCTGTGATTTTGAGGCTAGATTGGTCTACAGAGTAAGTTCTGGGACAGTCAGAGGTACACAGATAAACTCTTTCTCAGAAAAAAATTCATTAAAGAAAACATCCAGGGCTTGCATTAACCCATATTTTTGCAATTTTAAATAGAATTTACAGTTTTCATTTAACCTTTTTTTAAATTTTTATTTATTTTATTTTTATTTTTTTAATACAACATAGCCATTTCTTTTTAAAGTTCACTTTGTGTGCCAGTGTGGTGGCTTGAAAATGGCCCCCAAAAGAAGTGGCACTATTAGAAGATGTGGCCTTGTTGGAGTAGGTGTGGTCTTGTTTGAGGAAGTGTGTCACTGTGGGGGGCCAGGCTTTGAGGTCCTTTTCTTAAGCTTCACTGAGTGTGACAGTCAGTCAACTTCCTGTTGCTTGTAAGATGTAGCACTCTCAGCTCCAGCACCATGTCTACCTGCATGCTGCCATGCTCCCCTTCATGATCATAATGGACTGAATCTCTGAAACTGTAAGCAAACCACCCTCAATTAAATGTTTTCTTTATAAGAGTTGCCATGGTCATGGTGTATCTTCACAGCAATGAAAACCCTAAGATAGCCAGTAAATAGATTATCATTATTTTTCTCCACATACTCCAAACTCTATGAACTGCTCATGTAGCTGTCTGATCGCTTTCAGTCTTTGGTTCTGAACAGTTGTTGGCTGCTGAAAACTCTTGTTGAATGAGATCAGCTAGTTTTTCTTCCTGTTCCTCACATTTCTGCATACCCAGGTCCCACTGCTGCAGCACACTCATGAACTGCTGAGAATAGTCATTGTTAAGCTTCTGTGTTTGCTGTTCTAGTGTTTTCCAAATTTGCTCAATTTTCTGATTACTGGCTTTGAAGGAAGTGCTTGTATACATGTCTGTTCTTTTTCTCTTGGCAAGAAGAGCTTTGTTAATGCCAGCTCCCCCCTCCCCCCAGCATATTCTTTACCTTACCTCCTGTATCTCCAATTATTCTTGCAGAAAGTCTTTTCCTTCCATGTTTATCAATTACTGGAGTCTTTTCTTCGTCAACACCCTCTTCCAAAGCACCCAGATCTTTTTCTTCTTTCTCAAAGTCAGAACCTTTCTTAGGCTGATCCTCCAAGGAAGGCTTCCCAGATTTCCCAGAATACCTTCTTCCACCAGATACAATCTTTAGATGTTTCCACTCCATCTCCTTCACCTCTGCTGCTCAGGTGAGAAATCATCTTCCTTGCAGCCATAAAGCCTCTGCCAAGATTCTCAACCTTTGGGTTGTGACCCCTTTGGCAACCCTGTATCTCCAAAAATATTTATATTACAATTCATAGCAGTAGCAAAATCACAGTTGTGAAGTACCAATGAAATAATGTTATGGTTGGGGGTCACCATAACACGGGGAACTGTATTAAAGGGTGGCAACATTAGGAAGGTTGAGAACCACTGCTGTGGGTTGGGGGAGTGAATTTCAGATGGTTGTTTAAGAAAGATTTAGAGAGGCTGCTTGGGACTGTGTACTGTATAAGAACTAATCAGATGTGGAAGGGAAAAGGACAGAGGTTTCCAGTTAGACAGATAAGTATGTCAAAAAATCCAGGGATTGTTAGAGTTTGCTATGTGCCTGTACCACCCTTGGGACTTAGTAATTTTGGGTAATGGAGAAGGAAGGTGGGGCAAGGTCTTATGGGTCTTCTAGTCTATAATAAAACATAAGGATCTCATTCTCATGTTGAGGAAAAGCCTACAGACATTTTTATGTGAGAGAGTAAGAGTAAAATGACTCATGTATTTCTTTAAGACTTTCTGTACCATTTCACTAGGAACATAGAAGCTTGTAGAGGAGGCTTTGTACTAGTTCTTAACACTGTCTACTCATCTACTTGTCTTGTACCCACATGTCTTTTTCCTAGGTTGTGAGTAGATGGCAACCATTTACTCTGGAAACCTCTCCCAAGGACCCCCAAGGGGTCTGACAATGAAAATATCTCAGACCACAGTGGGAAATGGCTAGAGATTGAAGCCTGTTTTTGCTGGGTGGAAAGGGAAAATTCACCAATCAAAGCAGCCAGTGTTGTACAAAGCAGTCTGGTGGCCAGACAAACGGAAAAGTGGGCAGTCATAGATAGAGTAAACCTGGGTACAGGATCCCAGATGTAGAGCACTGGGAGGGCCTGCTTTGTCTCAGCACCAATGTTATTTATTAAGTGGCACTGTTTACTGTGTGAGAAAAGCCAAGAGGTACAACAAAGCCCACTATAAGAGTTTATTAAGGGAAGTGAACAGAAGGGATGCTTAGGCCTATGGGAATGATCATTCTGGAAGAAGCAGGGAGGGGTATGTGGGACCTGCTTTTATAGATTCCCCCACACATGTGTATATGGGTTTATGTAGCTATGTCACACATGTGCAAAGATTATGTGATCACGCAGCACATGGATTATGTAGGACGTAAGGCCCTGGGATGACTAAGCATCTTGCCAGTACATGCACAGTCATGGGGGTGTGGCTAGGAATCCTATCATTCTAGACTCTTTGTTTATTATAAAAATGGTGGGTGAATGGGAATGGGGGTGCCATGTCTCCCGAAACTGCTTCCAGTTGACTCGGTAGGTGTCGGTTAACTTTTGGATGTAGGGAAAGGAGCTTTTAGGGTAGCTGGATGTCCTGAGGTAGTGCATTGTCCTCCGCTGCTTTGGGAGTCATCCATTGCCTTCTGCTGCTTAGGGTTCTGTGGCTGTTGTGAGGCAGAAGAGGAAGTTTAGAAAAAAATTTACCTGGAGGGTACCCTGAGGGGTCCCAGGGTGAGGTAGGGGGGTCCTGGGACCAGGAAAGTTTGAATTATACTTATCTGGAGTGGATCTGACATGTATCAGGTGGATTCAAGTTAGTTCTGGAGCTCAGGAGAATTTTTAAACATATTAAGAAGCAGCCACAGGGAATTTAAAATCTTGAGCTGGTAGCTATGATGTTATAATGTTTAGTACTCTGCTATCAGAATTTTATTCATTAGAGAGAGAGAGAGAGAGAGAGAGAGAGAGAGAGAGACAGAGAGAGAGAGACAGAGAGACAGAGAGAAAAAGAGAGAGAGAGAGAGAGAAATCTGGAACATGCTTTTATTTTTCACCTGAGATAAGCCTTATCTGAGACAAACCTCCTCACAGAACCTGTTTTCTTTAGTTGTTTAGCATCCAGGAGACACAGGTGATCAATTGCTGAGGGCATTTAACAGCAATAGATTGTTATATTAAAGTCTGTTTTTTTCAGAATCCAGACCCTTTTGAGTCTGGGGATGTAAATACCTCTGGACTGTTATTGTTCCTTACTTCCTGGGTATACTTGATGGTCCTTGGCCTCTGGCTCTATGGTGGTACTGTAACAATTAGCTGAGTAATAACTGGATAATAATAGGGGGATAGGTGTCCCAGACTTTGGGGTCTACCTGAGAGGCTGGCAAGGGAAAGGAATGCCAGAGCTAGTAGGCTGAGAGGCTAGGAGGATGAGGAGAGGAGCTGCTGATGAGTCTGGAGTGAGGCAAATGGGGGGAGCAAATGAAATAAAAGCTCCTACCTTAGCTAGAAAGTCTCTTCCCATTAGGGGCACAGGGCAGGTTGTCACAACTAAAAATGTGTGGGTGAGAGGGATACCCCTGAAAATACAATTAAGTAGTGGGATCTGATAAGGTAGGTAAGGTTGTCCCCCTATCCCAACAGGGAAATGAGGAGAAGTGAGACCCCAAAACTCCCTCAGGACTGAGTAAGCAACCCCACTGTCCAAAAGGAAGAAAATGGATCACCCCGATACTGTAATGGCTACCCTAGGTTCCCTGTGAGAGATGACACCTTCAATCCTCACCCATGGCCAAGCCTAGGAAATTGGCTGAAGGATGGTCTTTGATATCCCCATACCCCGAGGTGCACAGGGGCAGTCAGCTGACCAGTGTCCCTCTTGGTGGCACTTTGGGTAAGGCCCAGATGGTGGCCCACGTTGGGCAGGGCAAGTACGAGCCCAGTGGCCTTCTCTACCACATTTACAACAGGGACCTGGAGGCTTTGGGCTGCTGGTTAGATAGCATGTGCCAGCATTTGGCAGTTCCATTTATGGGCTTTCTCATCTCTCCCATGGTACACCTTATATGCTATAGCTAAGACTTCTGACTGTGGGGTCAGCATCCCTCTCTTCAGACACTTAATTTTAGCCCTAATGTTGGGGAAGCTGCGAGACAAAGTGGGTCCTAAGGAGTTGTCTGCCCTCTGAGCTCTCAGGATCGAGGCTAGTATGTTGTAAGAGAGCCTTTGTAAGCCATTTTAAAAAATGAGATGGATTTTCTTTCTTATCTTGAATTATCGGGAACCACCTTGGCCCCGGGTGGATGGGCAGCATTAGTTTGATGAACCTCATCTGCATGTGTCTTAGCCTGCTCCCAAACTCATCTGTGATCCTCAGGGCAGTTTGAGAATGAGTGACAGGAGGAAGTGACAGTGGGAGCCAGAGTCGGGCAGTTGGAGCAGCCTGATGTTGGAGAGGGAAGGCTAGAGGAGGAGCTGAAGGGGCAGATGCCAGGAGTGGAGTGGGAGGTTGGACAGGTGGAGGTTCATTGGCAGGGTCCAGAGTGGTAGTCAGAGATTCCTCAGGTTCAAGTTGCATAGCTAGGAGCATGTGGGCAGGAGAGAGGAATCAAGAAGGCAGGATTTGGAGCTTAGGTTAAAAAAAAAAAATGCTTGGATACAAGGCAACTCTTTCTATTTGCCTGTTCGCTGGCAGAAGTTAGATAATTCCTGTAAAATATTGGAGTCCAAGGAGCCATTAGGTGGCCATTTTTATTGTTATCTAAGGGATATTTGGGCCATTTCTCAGAGGAGAATTGGGACTCAGAAGGAAGCCTTATTTCCCATGGCTGCGACAGAGAGAAAAATAAAAAATAAAAAAACAAATGTGATCCATGATCACAATCTCAGGCATCCCCAAGATCAGGTGAGGATCAGTGATTGGCACAAGTCACCCAACGCTTCGTCAAGCTAGAAGGGTGAGGGCCAGGGCATACATAGCATGAGGACCCCCTGGGGATCTGACAGCATTCAATGCTTTGTCAAG